>NW_023998431.1:586977-662191 GCF_014805625.2 Glossina fuscipes
ACACACACACACACACACACACACACACACACACACACACACACACAGACAGACAGAGAGAGAGAAAGAGATAATGATAAAATCGGAAAAAAACGGAAATCCGACAAGGACGGTTGGACGGATCACGGCGTTTATATTCGTCGCGTATAGTTGACATGCTAATGAATATTAAAGAATTTATTGATCGCCCTAAAGTGGATAAATACAATTTTTTTTCTTTTTTAATTTAGATGTATTATTGAGCCAATCATAGCGACGCCTTTTATCGAAAACGACCGTCTTTTTGATAAGACCGTCTTCCTATGAGTTAATTCCTCCTTTGAATTTTTTCAGATTTTTGGCGGAATAATGCGAGCGTAGCGAAAAGAATTCAAAATCTTTCGATAAAATTACAATAAAAATGTATTGGAACATTTCAAATGCTTGTTTATGGACAGTGATAATTTAAGCGCACGAATGTGTAATATTTTAATAGCACTCTACGTATTCTCAAATGTTGAAAACGTTAATTGTTAGCTGAATAACGTCACAATAGAACTTCGAACCGATGGTTGAAAGAAGAAATGATGGACGGTTTCAGATTAAAAAATCGAATTGCTAAGAAGATCTGAACGTGACATCAAGGTGTGATTAGCATTTTTTTTCATATTAAACTTTAAAAATTCGACATTTTTGAAAAAATCTTAAGACTCGCAATTAATTTCAAATAAATTTGATATGTAAACTTTGAGAATATTTTAAGGATCTTCTCCTCTAAAGGACTACACAATCGAGAATTACAATTACCATTATTCTGAGATACCTATAAAAAAAAAAAAAAAATTTGCCTTCGCACCAGCCTTACTTTATATGGCGCAGAAGAAAGAAAAAGAAAGTCTTCATTCAATATTTACTAAAGTTATTGTCAAATATTTAATATTTGAATTTTCATAATATTTTTTTAAGTATTATTTTTAAAAGAGGATAAAGTAAACAACTCGTAAGAAATCGCAGTTCCAATAAAATGATTTTAATCAGGACAAGCAAGCAAAGACCTTTCTCTACGTATATAGAAGTTTTTTATAAATAACAATACCTTGCACGCGTAGAAAAGATTTTCTTTTTGTAAATACTTTAATTCAAAAAATTCACTTGAAATAAATAATGTATAATGTATTTTTTCATGTTTTCTACTTTTTTTTTTTTTTTTTTTTTTTGGTTTTTTTTTTTTTTCTCTCTTTTAGTTTACATTTTTTATTAAGTATTTACAAAAGACACCACACAAAAATATTAATGTATAGAATTCTTTTTTTTTTTTTTTTTTTTAATAAATTATTAATAAAACTAAGCAATTCCACAATTTTGTGTTTATTATCTGATTATTGGATTTTGTTTTTTTTTTTTTTTTTTAATTTTATCGTGTATGTTTTTATATTTATATGTATGTATATTAATTAATATATATATTTGTTTTTTTAGTCGCCCGCGTAAAAACTTAAGTCCCTTTATAATTAAGACCGAATTCTCCCGATGCGTACAGCACACGTCAAGCGTTCATAAGAAACTGAATGTGTTTAAACAATGCATGGGCGGCATGCTAGCAAAAATTTTGTCTATATATATATATATATATATATATATATAGGGACTATAGGGTACATTACAATAACACACACAAGTACACGAATAAAATGAAAAACGAAAAAAAAAATTATAATAATAATAAAGAAATTCCTTGCCTGCTATACACACATATATACACACATAGTTAGTCAGCCACTTGTTTTACTGTGTAATTGTTCTCAATAAAAATGAAAAGCTTTCTCTCTTCGGAGACGACAAAGCTTTAATAACAGAATCAACGACAATGATTACTTTCTTCACGTAGTGAGCATGCTCGCCAGAAAGCCTTTCAATATAACAGTACTACATGTGCTCGAAAAATCTTTTTTGTTAGCGTACACAACATGCTAAATTTAAAAATAAAACACCTGTAAACGTTACTAATGGGCCACAAAACTCGGGTAATATATGTATAAATGATGTTGAACCGGCAAATATTACATACAATAAAAATTGTACATAAACGTTATTATGTATGTATGTATATACTCTCATATTCATATGCATATATGTATATATACCCATATAAAATACTCTTCTTAGCTTTGTTCTTCTCTTTTTCTCATCAAGGAGCACAAATATACATACATTTATTATTTCTTTTATTTGATTTTAAAAGACCCGATATTTCGTTCCTGCTGTTGGCGTATTTTTATAGTCACTATCTGAGAAAGGCAATATCCTAAGCCTATCATCCCGAATATCATAGCATATCACCAAACGTTCACATTATGAACCAATTAATTTATATGCGTATATATAAATATGCGTGTATGGAATAATACGCCAATTTTCACATGTCTGTCCATTTAAATATGCTTTCATTATTTTTATACGTCCCCCTAAACACAGATGCATTTTGTAAATAAACACAAAACATTTATACAATTATGATCAAAAATAAGTATTGTTTCTAAATTCATTATCAATTATCATTCAAATCGTTGGAAAGACATACATTTAGGTCAACATTTAAACTTTTTATCACACCACGTTTTTTATAAGTAATTTTAGGTATATTCGTCGATCCTTCAGATCCACTTAGATAGCTTTTTAGACTAAACCGATTAAAATGTTAGGGAAGAAAAATACTGCACGTGCATCGAGTGGCAGACTATATACATACTTATATATATATATATATATATATATATATATATATCTACAATCGCATTTCACTCAAAAATTCCAAATATAAGAATTATAAAACTTGTCTGGCAAAACTACAAATTTTGAAACGTTTAATAACAAGAAGTTTAATCAAATTATCGCGAATTGGTTCGCTAGATTTATGTCCCCCAAGGCTTCAAACTATCTTAGCTTTTCCAATATTGTTACTTTTCTCATATAACATATTTTGATGGCCAATACACATCAAACTTAATATGAAAATATATTTTTCCATATTTTATTCCCAGGTAAAAGGAAATATGAAAAGAAACAAACTCCAGAATACAATTAATCTAAACGCCAATGATTTGAACATCATGGCCGCATCATGACATCAGGTCCGCTACTGACTGCTTTTCTTAGTAATGTGATCGACTGTGATTTTGAAAGGACTTCCGGCATTTTTTATTACTATATACATCGAACCAAGCTTGAAAATGCAGGTGAATTCGTCGACAATAGCTTTTCGTAAGCTTTAACTTGAAAAAATAAAAAAAAAAATAATAAAAAGAGGGCTTGTGTTTTGTTGCCGCTCGATCGATCTAAAGCAGACAACAATTTGAATATTTATTAAAACTCACGAAAAGCTAGTCCCGTTAGCATTATTTATTAAATTTACGTCCGTTGGTGTTGTCCAAAATTCGCCTTAACACTCGTTTATTACAGTTTGAATGAAAAACAAAGTAGTTTCTATACATAAATGCTACAATAAATATATTGGATGATTTTTGCATGCGTATGAGTGAACTTACAGAACACCTACACATTAATATATATTTGAACGTACAAAGCTCCTCTTGTCATTTTAAAATTGTCTTTACAAAAACGGAAACTCAACAGTTGGTACTATCATTCCACATACACATATATATGTACATGCATATGCATATTGTATAAATAATCCTACATTTTTTTTTTTTTTTTTTTTTTGTTTTCCCATCTCTTGCTCTGTAACTACGACAATATTGTTGTGGCTCTACAAGTTCTACTGTTTACTTTTTCATTGTTCTTGCTATAGTTGTTGTACTAATGATAGCAATTAGTTGTGTTAATTTAAGCGCTTTAAGTCGGTAAAGTAATTTCGATTTAAAAATTTTATATAGAATAAGGATTTTTTTTTTTTTTTTTATTTAATAATATAATCCATTATTGGCTTAAAACAAAAATAAACAAATACATAAATAATAGTTATAATATATAATATATATTAGTCAATTATTATCATTTTTAAATAATTTGCCGAACCGCTCTTATAGATATATAGATATATGCGTATATCGATTATATTGTGTCTACCACATATGTTTTATTTCGAAACATTAAATGCAATTAAAATTATTTTATACTTGTACTAAGTCTATATTAAGTTTGCGCGAATGTGCGTAGCATCTAGACGGAGATGAGAGAAGCCCACCTCTTACATTATCGATCGATTCAGGATATATTTCAACATGTCTTCCTGTCTGTCCATAGTACATTCTACCCGTTCGCCCGTTCATTTATCCGTCCACAGTCCGTTTATGTATTTTCGCGCTCAACTCACCGGCCGCAACTTCCGACATGGTTGTGTCTCAATAAGACGCAACAATATGCACTCAATCGCACAATTTCGCGTGTTTGGTATTTTTGTGCAATGTATGAAAGGAACGGGATGAGATTACTTAAAGCTCCTCCCCCCAGAAAGGTTGTCGGAAAAAATATGTTCTTATATGGCAACAAGATCTAAATTTTCGAATTTTATGATGAAATAATCGAAAAGTTACTTTACTAAGCTTGGACTAAACAAATCTATAAGAATTTTCATGAATTCTTTATATCAGATAGGTAACGAAGAGAAAATTAATTTTACTTACTTAATTTTTAATTTAGGCTGCACTGGCTCATGTTCTGAACCTGCTCTCTTATAACGGTTCAGATGAAAAGATCCCTTTTGCAGGGAAGCAACTTAAATAGTTTTTAAAATCTGATGACGAAAATAAGTGAAGATTTGCCATCAGCTAACCTGTGTGGGATTGTCTGTCCGTTGAAACGCATGACTAGCATTTAAAATAGCGTGCCTTCGTTTAATCGAAACAATTGAAAAATCTTCGTTTCCTTATCATTCCATCTAATTCGAATCGCAACATGTACAAGTTGTGTCGACAACACCAGTTTACATTGCCTCGACTAGCATTAGATTAATTCGAAGAATCAAAGATCTCATTTTAGATATAATAATTCGACATAAAAACGAAATTTCCCGAAATATCATATAAGTGATGAAAAACAACGATAAGAATTTTCAATGGCTACGCACCGTTGTCAGAGAATAAATACACATTATGAGTCAGAGGATTAACAAGAGTTCGCTGATAAGGAATAAAAGATGAAATGAACGCGGTTAACCGCAACGCTTCCTAATAACGAATAACAACATTATATTCAATTGTGACCGAATCTTTTTGCATTTTTACACATCACCTATTAATTTTGTGGAAATTTATATCGTGCATCTGTTGCAGTTTATGAGCAACGACCAAGAGAGAGGAAAAGCAAAAGTGCTCATAGTCTATATTAAATAAGTGTGTGGGCGTGCTTGGGTCATTTTCAAGTCCTTTTACTATTTATAGGCGATATATTCATTTTTCCAAACGGACAGACGGACATATGGACATACTCAAAGTATATATATGCTTTATGGATCTCTGAAGCTTCCTACCGGGCTTTGCAAATGCTTTTGTAAATTGAATGTACCCCTCACCCCTTCAGGCTGGGTTATACAAATAGACATCAAGAGGATAAAAGAGGATTAACAAATATATTAAGATGAAAATATGATATGATCTTCGAGAGAACTATTATTGAAGGATTCGCTCAAATAAGAAGAGTTGAGTTATGGCCTTCAAGGAAAGAAGAAAAGTCGATCAAGCTCTCACTAGGTTGAAGCGTTGTTAACTAATATATATCTAATTTTGTAAATAAAGTGCTTTGCTGTTCACAATTCAATGGCATATACATATACATATAACTACAATGGCAATACTTCAAGGAATATTAGGAGTAGCACATAAGCAAAAAAAAAAAAAAAAAAATGTGCGTAATATTTTTACCAATATAGCTACGGGTATGTTATTCCATCTTTTGCTCAGCGTCTCAAGGTAAGTAAAGTGCTTACTTACTAATCTTGTCTATGTCCATAGGCATATCTGTTCATCTGTCCGTTTGTAAAAGTCAACTTTTAGACTTGACTTAAGGTATGAAATTCAATCCAAAAAATATATTCCTCTTAATACCTACGATCAGGTCGCCATATTCAAAATCAAATTAATTAATGTCAGTGACAGTTGCGTAATATTTGCATTACTATCGCACATAACCTCTGGGAGTTTTGTACTAATTATATATGGTATGGTTAGAGTACGTTGCAAAAGTACGTAGCTATCGGTTTTTTTTTTTTTTTTTTTTTGAAAAAAAATAATACGTGTGCTTTCCTCCCCCTTTTTTTTGGGGGGGGGGGGGGGGGTGGGGGGATAGCAAATGTATCGAAAATTTCTTTTGTTTTTTGTTTATTAATATTAATTATCATTTTACGGTGTAATTGAATGCATATACATTATAAAGCGGAAAAGATGCATTTGATTCCATTAAATTAAGCGTTTAAAAAAGAATTGAGAACAATAGAAGAATGCATTTTTTTTTTTTTTTTTTTTTATTTTTCATTTCATTTATTTCATATAATTGAAAAGAATTTAAAATGGATTGAATGCAGATGAACGAAATTTTTCATTTTTGTTTTTTTTTTTTTTTTTTCATTATTTTGTTATTGCGTTTTTAAGCTTTTAAGCTTTCAGTGGTTAATAAATGAAATTTAGAAAAACTTGTTTAATTGTAACCATCGTTTTATCTATTGTTTGTGTCAAAATATAGAAGATTTTTCTAAAATAAAATTTTAATTAAAGTGTTTTAGAAAACTTCCTGCAGTTTAAAATACAAGCAACAATACGCTATAGACGCATTACGAAGAATTGCAGTCGCCAACTATTGTGTAATTTTAATTAACATTTGAAAATGCTTTACAAAATCAAGAATTTTCATTAGGATATATCGATCGTGTATAGTTATGGAGATAGCGTATCGATAACACCAGCTCACTCATAGTACTTTTTACAACGTTTTTCCGCGATTAAATGACAAATGCGTGTGTAGTGTTTTTAGCGAAAAAGCTTACATTCTCTCAGGCATTGCTTTATTTGTGTAATTGTGCCAAAGGTTTGAAATTAAACGCTTGCAACAAATCGAGAAATGGCCAAGTTGCAAAGTTCTTAACCAACGATCCGATCAACAAAAGTGTTATAGAAAAAGATTTACTCAAGATTTACCCAATCGATTGGGAGCAAGTACGATGCCGGACGCAATGATTTATTGAATGATCTGTCAACTATCGAAATTCTGTGTTATGCTGCTTTCGGCCGATTTATCGTAAAATGGCATTCGAAGAAATTATGATTATTACGCCTTGGAATATGGGTGAGAGCGTGTATCTTGACATTTGGAAAACGCAATATAATTTTACTCCAAGACACACCATTATCAATTTGGAAGAACATCGATTCAATTTATTTCGTATCGTGTTAGACCAGATCAATTCCAATAGGTTAATTTTTAATCGAAATTTTTATATCAACAAAGCGACAGCACTGGTGCACGTGTAATCGGAAGCAAACAACAACAAGCCAGAAGGAGATAAAGGAAGAGCTCATTATTTAAGTATTGCCGTCAACTTCGTTCTTCGTTCGCGAGTTGCCATCTTACAATACATTACAGTATCAAAGAAATTCGACAAAATAAAATCGTTTAGTTTCTACGCATTCGTCTGGTGATTATCTTATTGCGAGATTTTTAACTGGGCTGGACAATTTAAGTTCCCCTTATAACAGTTTACATTATATAGATTGACTATCTACATCTCCGGGGAGCTTCTTATGGACGCTCTCTCAATTGTTCCCCAATTCTAGAAATACCGTTGAGAAATCTATGTTCATTTATCCCTCACAAGTCTTCAACTGCTCGACACAAATCAGGCAACCGGAAATGATATCAATAAATACAATACTAAATACTATTCTTGAACATAACCTTTTCTTTAACTCGATACATCCAATCAAACAATTTTGGTTAAGCCTCTGTTATATAAAGCAATCTACAAAGTAAGCCGCTTACCACACCGGCATCCTTTGGGGCTTGCAAAGAGGTAAAAGATGCAGGGGAAAAGACTACTGATGACGCGAACTTATGAACAAAAGGACTTTCTCGGAAACTAATCGTTTTTTGGAGGAAATTGCAAGAAGTCTTCTTGAAGCTCGCAAAAACATCGATTTAAAGTAAAACAAGACATTCGCCGAGAACTGGATGGAACATTGATTGAAACCGTAAACTCTCTCTGTCAAAAACTTGATCGACTATCAAAAATCTTCAAACGAAGAATTTTTTAAAGCACTTTTTTTTAACCGATGTTCGGCCACAACTGTTTGGATCCACACACACCATGGCATCACAAAAGCTATTTCGCTAAGAAGCCGCTTACGATTTCTTAGCGTTTAGCAAAAGCGAAGTAAACACATTAACGTACTCCCCTCTCCTTTCATTACTCGGCAATACTTAGCCAAGTCTTTATGAGACAAAATCTAACCATTGACACACTAACGCAATGTAAACATAAAATAGATAAAAAGTAATAAGAACAAATAGAAATTGTTGTAATCTCTTTATGGCGCGTATTTTCTTGGCGTCACTTTATATCCAATAGTTTGAAAATTTTCTTTTCAAAATTGAATTTTTTATATCTTTAAGGGCAAAATAGTGTAATGAGTGCAACGTTACAACAATTTCACAACAATTTCGTACTCTTTGTCTCGCACTCTTTTTTTTTTTATTTTTTGGTCTTTTTTCCTAAATCAAATTCAAATACACATTAGAGAGAAAGCAAAATTGTCTTTATGACAATTTTCTTTCCTTTCTTCTTATGACATTTTATAATGATTGCTATTCCACTATTTGTTGGGAACTGTTTAGAGCAAAAGGATATGAAATTATGAAAGGTTTAAAGATATGAAGACAGTGAAACCTCAGTTAAAAGACACCTATCACAGCCAGACTGTGTCAAACGACAAAGATATTTGCGAAACTGCATGTGAAGTAGTTGCTTCTTGTTTATTGTTATACCCCACCGCACCAGTTGCGATAAAGGGTGTATTAAGTTTGTGAAGATGCATGCAATGCAGAGAATAAATTGAAATTAATTAAGCTTTTGTCATACCGATTGCCATACCAGAAAATGATTCTGAACCAAACTGAATTTTGATATGGTAAAAGGGAATAATTTCCAATATTTCTTTGAATTCGTTTTCGATATCACCTAAATCTGACATGTAATTAAGCCTTACCAAATTTGCTACACAGGTCACAGGTCTATTTTTTTGAATCCCAGCTCGTATAAGAGCTTCACCGGCGGCTGCGACTTTAGATGGCAAAAACATAGAATAATTTAATATTCTCTCCTACGACGACCAACTCCAATTTGACGAAAGGAACGGAGAAATAATGATTTTATTGAACTTATATTTCCGAAATTTGAACGAAGTTTGTTGCCGTTTTGAGCATTATCCAGTATGAGGATTTCGCATAATTTTCAATGTTTATCACAAAAAATTATATTAGGTGAAATGTTGTACGACAGCTAATGTTCAGCATTGTCCATCTATAGTGTTCGCATTTGTTTTACTCTATCATAGCCATCACTGAATAATGATGAGGGTATAGGCATTTTGTCAAAACGTTTTACAACGTTCACAAAAACGCGTCAGAGACAGAGCCAAGTATATACATTCGTGATCAGCATCAATTTCTAAGTCGATTTAAGCGTGTCCATCTGTCCGTCTGTGTAATGTGTGCTGTAAACATGCTCCTGGCCGCAAAAATAAACCTATCAAGTTCAAATTTGGCAGAAACAATGCAAATTCTTGCACGCAGTTTGATATTGAAACTCGACCAAAGGACACGCGTACCGTACCACGTCAATTGAGCAGACATCTACTTTCCAAAAAAAAAAAAAAAAAAAAAATCCATGTGTTACATCTTACTCATAACATACGGTATATAAATCTACAAAAATTTAAACGCGTAATATACGGACGACACTGTAGTACCTGAGTAAAAGTAGGAAAATTTGACCATGCCTACTTATTATTATAGTATATAAAATCTTAATGTTGCTTTCAATACTTTTATAACGCACCGAAGCAACCTATAAAAACGCTATAAAGTATATGCGTCCTTAGCCAGTTTCACCTAACGCACCTAAGCATGCCCGTCTGTTCGTCTTTCCAATTGTATAGTATCTGGGGTAAACATACCGCCGTTCGCCAAACTGAAGATATCGTCAACAAATTTGCAAAAAAAATTGAAAACGTCAACGGACACGCTTACAGCGTCCACAAACCTCAAACAAAACCGCAACAAAAACTGCGAACACCTTGGCTTTACGTGTTTTTTGTTTATTACGCATAAAGTAGAACGCATAGAACATACAAATGTTCATTTTTATTGTGAGAATAAAAAAATCAGCCGCGCCCACGCAGTATTATAGAATATGAAAATGTCGTTTTTTTCAATCTTTTTTTTTTTTGGATTATAATGATGGGTATAAAAGGTTCGGCCACGACCGAATCTCCTTACTGTTCTTTGTTGCTTTTTATTTGTGATATTTTATATTTTCCTCACAAATTTAAAGAAATATTCCCTTATTCCCAGGAAAATGAATGATATGTCGAGATGTATGTACTATTTTAAAACAACATTTTTATATACACATACATGCATATGAGCATAAATAAATGAAGATTTTTTTTAAAAAAATGCGGGCTACATTACTTGCGCCCCTATGTTTCTGGGCGGAAAGATGCAACAAAAAGGAGCACCAGATCTATTTAAAATGCCGAAAAGACGAAAACCAAAAATAAAAAAGCAACTTGCAATTAGAAAACACTCAAACATCTAACAATGTAAAGCATATCTCCTCGTACGACCAGAATCATTTCGTACATACCAGACATAATATGAAATATATATATATATATATATACATTTCTGGTAGATGAAATATTCCTTAACCATGTGCTTGTCATTGTGAAAAGAGGAAAAAAAGGCTTTTTTCTCATAAAATACCTTAAGTCATAATATGAATCCGAACTTACAATATAATCTAGTTGCTCAGACTGTTGTATGTGCTCAGCAAAACCGACATATATTATCAACGAACTAAAGCAACCATAAAAGGGGTATTCAAAGCTATTTCTAAACTAAGAAGATTTTCTCTGCTTTCATCAGCATGCCTTAAAGCTTACTTGTGTGCATGAATGCATGTGCACTCCGTCTATGTGCATATTTTTGCATTTATAGGATATATTGGCATCTATTTGTGTGCTTTTTATATATATGTGTAAATACCAAATTCAACGGATCAGTAAGTCTTATGTGCTACATAGTTGTCATTTTCATCATTGCTTAATACAGGTTTAACTAACGTTTTCTCATCATTGAGTCCTTTTGAGTCTTTTTGGTAATGATTCAGTTAACTCTCGCAATTATTGTTTATATACAGTTTTCCATAGGAAAAATTTCTCAAAGAATTCTTTAACATATGATTAATATATATTCAATTGCCCAGAAAATATTGTAAAATTTATCTAAACTTTTTTTCTCTGCTTTTATTTATTAATTTTTAATTAATTTTTTTTTTTTTTGTTTTCTTTTGAACACAAAAACCAAAAAAAAACTTAATAAGTTTTGAACTTTTCAAAAGGGGATATCTATGCCTGATATAGTCAAGTCAGATTTCTATTTCAGGATTTTTCTCGTTTCATATCGAACCGAGTGTAAATTCTTTCTTTATATACCCATCACAGAGGGATGAAGGGTATATTCATTTTGTCAAAACGTTTGCAACGCCCAGACGGAAATATCAGAGACCCCACAAAATATATGTATATTCTCGATTAGCGTCAAATCTAAGTTTAAATCGATTTAAGCCTGTCCGTCTGTTCGTCTTGCAGTGCGACGTCTGCTATAAACATTCTTCTGGCCGCAAAAATGAAGCTATCAACTTCAAGTTCGCCAATAACATTGGAGTTTCTTGCACGTAGGTTGGTATTGAAAATAGGCCATATCGATGGGAGGACACGCTTACAGTACTACGTAAGCTGAGAATATCTCTGTTTTTCAAAAAGAATAACAAATTGTTTTTTTACTCATTACGCATAAAGTATATTCTCTGGGCGATCGTATAGTACCTGAACAAAAATGGGAACATTGAAAACGCGTACCCAACGTTATTGTGAATCAAAATGTAATTATGTTTTCAATATCCTTATAATGCGCAGAAACAAGCTTCAAAAATCCCATAAAGTAAATAAATTCTTGGTAATTTTCAAATTTGGACCGCACCTAGCCATACCCGTCTGTTCGTCTGTCCATCTGTCCGTCTGCCCGTCTGCACAACTGTCGAGTATTTGTGATAAATAATATCCGGTTCGCGAAGGCGAAGATATCGGTTAGGTATTTGCGAAAGAATTTGAAAGTGACCTAAACTTTTCAAAAGACACACGTACAACGCCCACCTGTCTATACGACAAAAACCTCTTGATTTGAGAATAGAAAAACTCAGCGGTGCCCACTCCATTCTGTAAAGCATGAAAATTTTGTTTTTTTTTCCTTTTTTGTCATTTTAGGATAACGGTAAGGGGCTCGACCGAATATAACCTGCTTAATTGTTATTTACTGTCCTTGTACATCTAACCAGCTGCAGATTAGGCAAAGATTTACTTATTATATGTAAAGCAACATTTTATAAATCGTATAAGAAATTTCCAAATTTTATACATAAAATTGCTCATAAACTAAACTATATACAAGGATACAAATTTTCATATTTATTCTATAGACAAACTCCCTAACTAGAACCGGTAACGAAATGGAAAAAAGTCAGTCGTATTGTTCATTCAATACTATGGAGTATGGAAACTTTATTGTTTCGATTTTTTTTTTAAATTAAGAGAATTGAAGAAAAGCTGTGAAAAAAAAATTGTCGATGTTTTCCGAAATGGTTTTAGTTTCTTCTGCACTGTGGGCGTGGATGTGAGCAGATCACATCCATTTTTTAACTTCATATTCTTAATCGATTAACAAATATCTGCGTCAAATTTCATCTCCCTCTGTTCATTTCGCGACTGCGGAGATTCACAAAAATTGACCGTCAAATTGACCAGTCTTCGTCGAAATAGGTATACAGAATGACAGAAAAAACGTGCGGACGGGGCGAATATGTGTTTCGTGCATCGTGCATTGTTATCCACTTCTTTATGTGGAGATTTAAAAATCGGAAACCCATCGAATTAATGAGTGTAGTCAATAAAAATTTGCTATAGAAAATTAATCTAAAATGAAATGAAATAAATTTGAAAGACGTATTTTAAGTGCATTTGTCATGAGTTATAGTTACAAATTTCTTAAGAATTTCTTTTAATGGCAGCGAAAGGTTAACAGTACGCACCTATATATATGTAATCATTTTAATAGCTTTTCGAAAATTATAGCTCGATAGAGGTCTGCACAGCTGTTTGCTGCGCACTTTAGGTATATGTGAAAACGTAGTTAATATCCTCTGTTTCGTAGCATTCTTTGCTAACGCAATCAATTCTCTACATCGCTCTAGTATCTCAAGGAATCACCATGAGCAGAGAGAAGCTGTTTTCTCTTCGCTTATTTACATCTATTGGCAGAAATTACTATATATTAGATTTGTCATACGTTTTGCAACGCGCACGTCGGAAAGCATGCAAAGTCTTTATTAGCGTAACGGTAAATTTCGAAGGTAATTTAACTGCGCCTAAGATTTTTCGTCAAATTCAATTAATCAAGAGGACGAACAAATTGGTTTTAAAACAAAGTAAAATTTTCTAACAAAAACGAATTATAGAAAACGAAACCTATAGTACATTTACTAGCAAAGTGGTGAATAATTGCGATATCAAATATAATAACGCACCCGACAAACAAAGAGCATTAAGCGATCTTTATAAATATTTCCTCTTGGTTATTGGGCATCCAAGATTCGTTGACAAGTTAGTATAGTTCATGCAACTATTACATTTTATATTTTCCAACTGCTAACGTACTTCGAAATACACAAATTTCTCTGCTGATTTTATGCTGTCAGTTAAAAGTTGATAAACGAGAGAATTATGTTACTGGGTAATTATGTGCCGTAAAGAACACTTGTTTTCCGTGAGTAGGTAGCATAGCAATGATGTCTTCGTATAACAGTTTCACTTAATCAGGTGCAATTACCCTGTCTATCAATTAGAAGTGCGGATTCCTATACCGCATACCGTATAGCATATAGTTTGTGCGGAGGTATATATAACAAGTAGAAAGACTTGAGATAAATCTAACCTAAATCTATTACTATAGCAATCGAGCAAGTCTCCGAATCATTTTCCAAATCAATTTACGCCTGTCTTCCCCTTTGCTATTTGTTCAAGTATTCTTATGTTCTACCCGTTGGTACCAATTTTCAAGATATTTCGATAAAATCTGACCCATCGCCAACGACAAATACTGTTCGATATAATTCGAATGGTTTCTTCTCATTTCACAGCCAGGCAATTCCGCCGCGGTTACTCATCTAAAGCAACTCTTTGTTCATTTTTGTCCATTTAAATGCACATTTTTCATGTGAGCTTTTACATGGGAAGGGGACCAAAACGTGAACTAAATCGCTTTCATTTAGGAAAATTCATTTTCCTTTCATAGATCTTTCAAATCTTCACCCTAAACCGCTAAACATAAGGCTTTGTTGCCAAATAGAGGTTTGCTTTCCATACAAACCCTTACATTAGGTGCATTCCAAAAAATAGTCGTACGTGGTCTACCTTTGGTAGCAAAGGTAACTTTGATGTGAAACTACTACTATCGACCAACTTTCATTAGAAAACGTTAAAAATTAGTCTTTTTTATCTTATAAAAAGGGCGTTCAAAAAATTAACCTTTTCGATCCAAGTTTTCTACGTCGACATACCTTGCAAAAATTGTATTCCTGAACGGTTTTCGTAGACAAATTTTGAAAATTGCAAATTTTTCTCATATCACGACTTTATCAAAATGAAGCATCATACGAGATGGGATCGTAAAACTGGTCAGATTTAAACCATTTTCAATAGGGTTTGTCCTTGGGCTAAAATACATCAATATACTAAAATCGCTAGTTGTAGATTAAATATACACCCAGGATGAACATCAGACAGACGAACAGATGGACAGAAAAGCTTAAATTAATGCAAAAAGTTACATTGAATTGATCGGTGTACTGAAAAGAGGAGCTACTTTAAGTACTTTTGGATATCATACCAGTTCTAACAAACTCAATATACCCGGTAATCCACGCATTTTGGTAAACGATTTTCTTTTTGAATAATTTACGATGGAAATCTGTACCATTTAATAATTTGAAAAATAAGTTTATAACGGTAACTGCGGGCCACATGGATCTATTTTTCGGAGCTCTCCGACATACATGATGTCTCATTTTTGATATTCTATTATCTATATTTTGATTTTTTCTCTTTCTTCGTTTTTATTGACTTAATAAATTATGCAAGCTTTCTGGGAAATCTATTGCATATTCTGGGAATAAATTGAAATTTTGGGCTTTTGCCTAAGCCTTCAAATAAGACTGGTAAGTTACCGCTTAATGCTTTTTCTGACAATTTTTAACAAACGCAATACATTAAGAGATGTTCTTAGAAAGTATTAAAGTTCAAAAGCGTTTCGAAGCAGAACTACGCTGAAGTATTGAAGTAAGCGAGCGCCCTTAAGACGACGGTTAAGCAGATATGAGGCTAAGATCAATTCGAAAGCTGCGAATGCTTCTAAGGAGAAGCGAAAATTTGTGGATAAAGTTTTTGGTGTTGATCGTGAGAACGCGGCTATAGCATTTTATATATAATATTTTTTCGACATTTTCTCTATTACTTTGCTATATGTAAAGTGCAAACGTACGTACGTGCACTCTGCGGTGACAGATGCAACAAAGCGCACACATTTGAGGATAAAACTGTGGAAATGTATTTTTATGGTCCTGGGATGCTCATAACGCATATCAAAACTTGGAAAGTGTATTTCGCGAAACGTGTGATTTTTGACGCAAAACCTCCTACGATTTCCACATTCTTTTCATTCGAGATTTTCACAATAACTTCACAATAACGTTTCCTGGCGAAGGACGAAGAATATTTTTGATAAATTCATTTAAGAATTTTTTTTATTAATCAAAAAAAGCCATGTCTTGGTGAAAAACTGATCTTTGTCACCCAAACACTTGCCAATCAACCAACAATCTGTTCTTTTTCTTTAATTCCGTTCGTTCGCCAACTGTAGACATTGATGACTAAACGTTTTTTTTTTTTTTTTTAGATCTTAACATACATATAAAAACGGTATAGGTTTCAGAGCCCCTTACGTTAAAAATGATTCACGAAAATGACTCCGGCGGAGTTGGCCTTTTTTACTATTTTTGAAAAATAATTTTGCTTTATATATATACATATATACATATGCGCTCAATTATATTCTTCCATAAATTTTTCTTCCATCTCTAGAAAAATTTGCAAAAAACCCTTTTTTTTCACAATAGCTGCACAATAGCCTTCGCTAAAGCAATTTGTGGAGCGCGGTATTGTTGGTTCCTAGTTACTAAAGATCTAATGCCCGAATTGCGCGACTTGCTTCCAACCCCATTGTAACATTGCCATTAATAATTTCTAAGCGCAATTGCAGATACGGGTTGTGTTCCATTGTAAAGAAAAGGCGGATAAGAAAATTCTATTTTTTGTAATATCCTTCACCTCATACCAATCCATAAAAATTGTTAACAATGTCTGTTGGTTAGATTGAAACCAATTTTACATTGAACTTTTCATTGGCCGCACGAAAAGTTGTTTGCAAAACATTTTCTCCTATGAGCCATAAGCTGAATTTTTTCTGAATATGTTTATACGTTGATCACGCTCACACGTTTACTGGCGTTTTAAATGGGCATGAAACACCTTTGCCTGAATTTTTTTTAACCGCTGCAGATTTTAACGTAATTTTCAGGTGTTACCTGCGATCATTTTCAGGTGTTACCTGTGGCCATTAATATTGCAACCTCACTGTGTCGCAACCATGGCTTTTGTAGTCCTTTCTCATTTATGCCGACTTAAGAAATAAGTGACTTATTTATTTAATGATGGCGTAATTACTTTTTTAGAAAAATGACACGTTTATAAAAAGTAATGAGACTGTGTTTTTTTTTTTTAAATATTCGCGCTATTATATCGATGCATATATATATCATGTTAGTGCGGAATTATGTAACACTGAGAAGAGCATCAGAGAGATTCGCCTTTTATGACACAGATTTATGATTCAGAAAATGATTGCGATTCTGCGCTTGTCTGTCCACCTGACTATCTGTTCATGTTTTTAGTTTTCAACCGGTAAGCCGCAATTTTTGAGATATTTTGATGAAACTTGGTACACTGGCGTGCTTTGACTCAAGAACGAACTCTATTGAAAATTGGTCGGATCGGTCCACCTTTTCGACAGCTCGCCATATATCGTTTAATTTGTGAAAAATTATTACTATATGGAAAAATGTTCTTTTCGGCAAAAGTTGCTGAATAATCATCGTCTTTTGACGTTTCAAGTTGGCATGAGAAATTTTGTTCGACTGGGATCATTTTTCCAAACACGTCTCCCACAATCGTTCCTACAAAAATTGAACCTTTGTACGATAGAAAAATTTCATTTTGAATATTTCGTAGTGAAAATTGGCTCGTAATACTAAATTGACGTAGAAATTAATCTTATCGAATTTGGACCGCATACATCTATTTTTTGGATACCACTGCATATAAGGACACTCAGGAAACGTAAGCCCTTATATGCCAAAACGGCCTAATTGGCAATGTTTTGTAATGAAAATTTGTTCAGGGTAGTAATTTGACATAAAAATTAAATGAAGCAATTTGCACCACATGGGTTTATACAAGATTTTATGTGAATAGTAAGCCCTTTAAAAGAAGGGTTGATTTTTAAATGTATTTTGACGGAAATGGTTAATAATAGCAAAGAAAAAAAAGAAAAATTAACATTAGGGAATTTGGAGCACAACGGTTAATTGTTTGGACCCTAACATATAGAGGGGTTCTCATGAAAAGCAAGCTCTTATATGGAAAAAAAAAAGTCTAATTTCTAGTTTTTTGTGACGGAAGCAGAAAATTAACACAATTTTTAGGAAGTAAATTAAGGTTGCCAAATTTGGATCGCATCATATGATCGACGGGTTTTCGTGACAAATGTCCATTTGCAGGAAAATAATGTGTCATTTTTGTGTATATATTGTTACTAAGAGGAGTAAATAACTGAAGAGCGAAATGGTGTAGGCTATATAAAAATCGGCCTTGCTCGACTATTATGTCCTTGCTTGTTTTTTGGAAGGTCGGCATGACTGCTGCGAGCAGCTGACATAAATTTCGAAATACGTGCCCTGTTGGGTTAGTAATAGAAACGTTTTGTTTTTTTTTTTTTCTTTTTTGCTTAAACAATCCTACTGTCAACGATTTTTAGAATTGAAAAATATGGTCAACAAAGAATTTGCATCACATTTGTTTAGTTTGGTTTTAAATGGTACCAAATCATTTAATGAGGGTCGTAAAGAAATCAAGTAAGAAGACGGAGAGATTGTATGATATCATCATTATCATCATTGTCATTATAATCATTATTATTATTAATATTGTTAGATGTTGTTATCGTTATCGCACTGTACGTTAATATATTTAGTAAATTGAAGACTTTCCAAATTGTTATAGTAGCAAAAACATATATAGTTTTGATGTTTATTGCAAATTTGTGTTTGAGTTGAGTTGAGATTGAAAATAAAATTCGAGAAATTAACTCGAAATTTAATATAAAAATAAAAAGCTTTTCGATTACAACCATCAACCTCAACTACTGGCGAACACATCGACAAAATCAAAGAGCTTGTAATGGCCGTTCGTTGAAGATTCTTTGTACATATTGTTGGCATATGAAAAGAACCAATACAAACAGTTTTGAAAGACCATTTGGGCTTGGCTCGCTTATGTCTTCGTCTTGTTCCAAAAGTTATATGAAAAACAATATTGTGTTGAAGTGTCTATGGCCGATAATGATATAAAATGTATAATAACTGACGACAAATGAACCAAAATAAAAAAATAACCACGCCAAAGCAATTCCAAAAGCAAGGTCATACGGACAGTTTTCTTTAACTATGTAGGCATTGTTACGAGGCAGAGAGTTTCTTTCAACTGACCAAACAGTCAATAGTCTATTTAGCCTGTTTGCCTCGTTGACGCGAGTCAATCCATTACTATTTTATTCAAGCAAATGTCTTCCCGCAATCACCATATTCGCCCCATCTGGCTCTGTCTGACTTATCCCTATTTCCCCGATTGAAATTGCAACTACAGGCATCGTTTTGACTCAATAGAAGTCACAGACAATAATGCGTTGGCCGTTTTGAATGCTATACCATTAACTGAGTGTAGTGAATGAATGAAAAGGTAATTGGAATAAGTGCATAAGGGGATTCTTTTAATCAATAAAATATTTCGGTTTGTTTTATTTACACAGTCCCGTTACTTTTTGTCGGTAGTAGCATGTGAAATTTTAGTAGGACTCCGTTCCGAAGTTTTTTTTTTTTTTTTGCCAAACTGAATAAATCGTAATCGTTCGATAATGAATAAAAAAGTAAACTTGTTATCAGATGAAAATCCGTTTAAATTATTCGAGACTACCTTTCATTTGGTTTAAATTGGTCATAATTGGTTGAATATAATGGAGAACAAATGTTTCCCCAGCTAAATATAAATCACTTTAACTGATCATTCGTGACGTGGTTCATTTATTTTAAGATAGCAGTTAACGTAAGGAACGCAAAGCAAAAGAAAGGAAAATCAAAGAAACGAAACGAAAGAAAAGGATGCAAAAACAATAGCTTGTAATAACAATACTCAGTAACAAAATTTCATATACGTATATGTATACGTATACGTATACGTGACGACATTTCCCTTTTTTAAATAAATAGAAGAAAATAAAAATAAACATTTCCTTAAATAGAATAAAAAAGGTAAGCAAAGAAAACATTTTGCTTTGAATAGAAATGTACGGTAGTGTACTGGCGATAACAGAGATAAAACAAATATGCATAAAATGGGAATGACGCACGCATATACACACTTATCTTTTTGCAATTTGCGAACATTTAAAATCATTCTTTGCTTTTGTACCTTTTCCCATATATCCAAAGATAAATTCATAGACAATTTGTAAACAAATCAAACGTACAATAAGGTAAAGACGATTGCAACCTCTATTATTATCAAATATTAGATGTTTGGAAAAGCGATGCTCAAAGGTAACGGCAACAAAATCAAATCAGCTATCTATGCACACCGGCCCATACACAACATGCCACGACAGATATTGCAAGGACTTTATATTATTGACACGACGAACGTAATACTTTTTAAAATCGATTGCCAATAATGGATGGGCAATGACTCGCGTACACATTGCATTGCAATGTCAATAAAGACGGATCGAGAATGAATAGATATAGTTGCACCATCTGAATCAAGTTAGTGTATTAGGGGTAGCCGTAAGCATTGAATTACTAGCAGAGAACTGGCTTTGGCTTTCGATGGCGATCATTAAAGAAGAAGGAAAACATATCAATTTTACAGATAATAAGATGGCGACGTTCCTACCTTAAGTGAATCATATTCGTCACATTGCATATTTTTTCATTTTCATGCGAGGTTTAATGCAACAGCGGCATGAAGATTAACAGCAGCCAACATTGGTTCAAAAGGATCGCTGCTGGTGATAATGATCTCTCTGAGAAGCCTCGAAGCGGATGATCAGATGAATATAATAATGACACTCTGAAACCTTTACTTTGCGGCCCATATGGTCAACTGTGCAAAGAGATCTACACGAATATCGGCAGGCATAGAGGTGAGAAATGTGCCCACCGCATCAACTGTCTGAGGCGAGGTCAGAAATTTGGCACTTCATTGCTAGGTAATTATGGACAATAATGTAATAAACTAAAAAATAAAAACGTGAATCTGCAACAAAGTTTTCTTTAAATATCAAAATAATTAATTACTTATTGGTCGCTCTACTAAGCATTTTATATACAGAGGACTCTTCCATAACACGATATTCTGCAATAGATTTTCACTCTAACACGAAAAAAAAAATTGCGGCAATCCTCTTATGACACGACACCTCTACATAACATAATTACGTGATTTTTCGTTTCTTAGCATTCCTTCGAAAATTACATTACGCACTATGCACACGCAATATCCGGGCATACTATGTTCTATGTACTATGTTCAAAATGACGCTTTCTATCTATGTACATATTCGGTTTTTCATATTAAACTTGAGTTTAGTGGCGTTGTGTGTTAGAAGAGTTTAATCCGTGGAATAATTTTTTATTATTTAATTGCAGTTTGTGAATAAACTGTGAGACTAATAATTCTACACTGATACGCGTTCGAAATTATTATTACGAAAGCAAGTAAAAACGCTAGAGTGGTATACGGTCTACCATTAAATACCCTACACCAATCCGCTTAATATAGTTATTTATAAAACGAATTTTCGAAGTAAAATGTGCAGTGATCGAAAAGCTGGTCCGATCTGAACAATTTTTAATAAAAAAAAAACGCGCGCCAGTATACGAAATTTTATCAAAATATTTCGAAAACTACTGCCTACTGGTTAAACACAAGACAACAAAGCGGATAGATGGACAAACAGACAACCTTAAATGGAGGCAGAGAGTTATTCTGAAAATCGATCAGTGTAATAAAAAGTAAGTACATCTGAAGCCCTTCCGGGCCTTGCATATATCCACACAAAAATTAGAGGAAGGCTTACGCTTAGCCCCTCGTCTGAAAGATGCTTAAAATTCAAAAGGGAACTGAAAAATTACTTGAAAGGACAAACAAACAAAGCAGGTTTACAGTTTCTTTCAAAAGGACTGAAAGTCTGTTAATTCTTTTTCTACGTTTCACATAATACACCTTTGCAAAAAAAATCGTGTTATACGAAAGTTAACTGTACATACACATATATTGAGTTTTCATTAATTTTTGATTACAAGTAACGTACAAGTAATTTAAGTGTAATATAAACGAAGATTATCGGCTCAGTATGTATATTGTTCCGAGATACGATGTGCGATCATCAAAAATGTACGCATTCGAATATGAATTTGGATCGAATCACAAAATTGCCAAGTTGTCAGAAGATAACAGCAACACATGCAGCAACAGCTTGGCAGGAGAAGTTCGGTTTTAAGATACCATAGCCAGACATATGAATATTCTGGCCGTGTTTACTAGTTAGCGGACACTTGGAGTATCTAATGCTAACGAGTTTCAGTTCAAATTTATAATAAAAGCAATGAACAAAGAAAGCAACGAATCCAACTGCATCTGTTGAGCGAATAAATGAACTCATTAATCCAAAGTGTTTAATTGTCCGTACTCAAAGAGAAAGGCCCGTACTCATTAAAAGACGATAATGGAATCGCAAACGTATCGAAAAAAAACGCTAAATGAATTGGCAGCCATATTGGGACGTTGTGACTGGCCACTCACTTAGGCAAGTTGAGAATAAAACATAATAACGGCAGGTATGCAACAAGCAGAACTTTTGAAAGCCCACCGATCTGCAATCAAATTTATCGCTCCAACGGAACACAGCGTCTTTCTTCTTTGCATACGACAGTGTATTTTTGCCATCATCCGTAGACGGCTAGAGTTCCTAAGAAATTAGTTCTTTATCGCAATGAGCCGAAATCCCACCTCTGTTGCAATTGTTGCAACTAAGCTGACCTGCTTTCCGATCTCTTTACGATCAGCGAACTTAATAACTTTGTGCATTTACTTCTTTCAAAATCTACACAAATACGTCGAAAGCTCTTTTCGCGCAAATCCACAAATAATTTTAAATTGATATTAAAAAGTGAATTCGAGTCGAAATGAGACAATGTTGCGGACTCTCCCGGATTGAATTAAGAAATATTAAGCAGTTAATATTGCATTCCAATGAGATTATATATCAGGATGGAAGGAGTGACTGAGATTTTTACTGATATATGACGGCGAAGGAACAAATAAATTTTCAATAAATTGTTCAATTATTCAATCAAAAAATAGAAATCAACTAAAAATATTAAAAAAAAAAAAAAAAAAAAAGAACAGAAAAATTCATCAGAACTTTTCCACTCATCCAAGTGGCTTGTAGGTGTATCAGATTTTACGCTTTGCTAGAAAAGGAAAATTTTCAATTAGATTTTTCTATGAAAATTGACTGTATGTGTTTAGATTTCCGTTAACTATGGCGTTGTAAGTATATGACAACCGTTATGGTTAACAATGAAAATGAAAAATGTTTGTTCATGCTTTGAAAAAGAGGATGACGACAAATGGAAAAGGAGAGGAAGATCGGGAGTCAAACACGCCTAAAGAATATATAAACATATAACAACACGTGTATTTGAAGGTGCAGCAAGCACTTTATGTAGAGAATTATTGCGCTACATAACCGACTGGGTTTATGTTCACATTATACGTTTACATATATATATATGTATATATATATATATATATAAGTGAACGCAACTGACCATGGCTAACCACTTATACATTACTTTGCAGATTGAATGTTAAAGTTCGTTATGCAATTTCCCAACCATTTTCTGTTAAAGGTACCTCTTCTGCTGTTGTTGTACAAACCAATTTGTGAAAAACTAACATCAACAATAACACTTTAGTTTCTATTAAAAACGTATATATATACAATATACAATTAAACGAAAACAGCCAGAAGTAGTCAAATATGTTTGCAAGGATTTAAGTTTGTCCAATTATAAAATTTCCGATGAAGGGAAAGAGAAAACGAGCCAGCGAGAATAGATTGGCGTTCATTAACTGATTAATTACAAGAAATGAAATTTTTAATCAAATTCTAATCATGGAACTCTCGAAATTTCAATCATTACTTTTGTGAGTTGATCTGAAGAAATCAGCTGCCAAGGCCAATGAAACCTTTTTAGAAGCTTAGGCTCACGCTGCTGCACGCAATTGTTGGTTTTGCTTTCAACAGGGGGATCAAAAACATTTGAAGACAGTGAATCGCAAGACTTATTGAACGAAAACGAAGCTCAAACTCTCATACAGCATAGCAGTTGATGATTAAAATGTTTCTAGACATTTATATGAAATTAGAAAGGACCGAAAGGATGGTAAATGGCTACCATAGGAAACGCGGCTTTATTGCTTGCCAGGCAGAAAAAGAAGAGTTTACTCTGGCGTATTGTGGCGAACGCAAGCGCAAAATGTCTTAGATTACTAAGAGAGCGATCTATATCACCGACACCGAAGCGGAATATTCATAGCCATAAAATAATGCTGTACGTATGATGGCATCAGGAAGATACGGTGTATCACGAGCTGCTAATACCGAACGAAACTGTTACTGCAGATGTCTACCAACGTCAGTTGAACAAATTGAAAGATGTATGGAAAAAAGAGCAGAAAGTGCGGTTAACAGTCGCAAAGTCATTCTCTTGCATGACAACGTTCGGCCACACCTTGTAAGAGTTGTGGAGGATACACTGTACTGTCAAGGGTACAGCGAACTCATCAGAAATCTGATTACCACTGGTTCCGATCGGTGCAGCATTACTTGGCTAGCATGCGGTTTCGAAATGCTGCAGAAGCGCGAAAATGAGCCGACGATTGAATTACTGCTAAAACTGTGCCGTTCTTTCTTTGAAGAAAATGATGGAAAATATTTTGATTAATATATATTGTACCGATTTTTCCCAATAAATGTATTTTTCAATTGAAACAAGTAGGAAAACTATATCCGAATCTTTTATACCCATCACCGTTATCCTATAAAAGACAAAGTCTGGTAAAAGAACTGCATTTTCATGTTCTACAATATGAAGTGGGCGCGGCTGACTTTCTCTATTTTCAAAATGAACAGAGATGTGGGCGTTGTAGGCGTGTCCTTGGGAAAGTTTAACTGCACAAATACTACACAGTTGCGCAGACAGACAAATGGACAGGCGGGCATGTTTATGTGCATTCCAAATTGAAAACTGGCCAAGAATTTATATACTTTTTAGGCTTGGTGTTTGAAGCTTGTTTCTGCGCCTTATAAAGATATTGAAAAAAAACTAAATTTTGATACACTATAATTTAGGGTACGCATGCTCAATTTTTTCCATTTTTATACAAGCACTGCAGTATCAGTCACAGAATGTGTGTTGCAATTTTTGTACATTTATCTGCTGTAGTTTACGAGGCATGAGCGATAAACCAATTCTTGATTTCTTTTAAAGGAAAAAGACATTCTCAGTTTACGTGGTACTGTAGATGGGCATTTCGAACTATTTGATCCATCTTTAATAACAACCTGCATACAAGAACTATCAATCTTTTTGCCAAATTTGAAGTCGCTACCTTTATTTCTACGGCCTGGAGAACGTTTCCAACAGACATTACACAGATGGGCAGATGGACATGCTTAAATTGTTTTAGAAATTGACGCTGATCAAGAATATATATACTTGTTGGGTGGTCACTGATGCTTGCTTCTGAGCGTTGCAAACGTTTTGACAAAATGAACCCTTCAACCTTCGATGATAGATTTAAAAGTAATCAAAACACTTGCAAGGACCTAATAAAAATAATAATAAATACTCTATACCACTTGGTCCACTACAATTTCAAGTTAACAGCTCAGTGTAGATTAAGATTTTTAACAAAAAAATATTACAATATATAAGAGGCGGTCCAATATGTTACTCACGTTTGGTGACTCAGGTTTGGGTCATTCTTCTTTTTATCATACAAAGAGGTATTCTCGTCCCGGTTTATAATTTCTACATTCACTTAATACCCTAAAACACCATTTTTTGCCAAATTTTTGACACGAAATAGCGCCCAAATGGACGCCTATTTGTTCTCGCATTTTTCTCCCCAAATAGGCGAACCCTATCCGTTTTCAATAAAGCATGTCCTGCAATCAAAACACATAACAGTAGCAAAATTGCAAGCTCTAGACTAAATGCAGTCTAATCCGTTGATGGACATCTGGTAGATAGGCCGACAGATAGATTGGTGCACAGAGAAGCCTAAATTGATAAAGTAAAAGATAAGTCCACTTTGAATCCTTGTGCTTTCTTCCATATAGCCGCACCAATTCGAGATACCGTTATCATAACACAGCCTTGAATATGAACGCATTGGAAAAATGCACACAAGATACTTTAAAAGTCTGAATTTTGAATGAAAAAATAATTATGCTTAGAAACTATTTACTTCATTTACGCTCAAGTGCTTTTGATGCGCGTTGTTATCCAAGTTTTTGTTGTGGAATTTGATAAGTCAATTGCTTTTAGTTTTCGTTTTTTCTTTCCTTGATCATTTTAAAAGTAGTTTCGGGCCATTATTAACGTGAATTGTCAATTGCTCCGAAATAAAAAGTTCTGTAATACTTGTACTTACCTGTCGCTGAAATGGAAAAACAAATAAATATTTTGTTAGTAAATAATTAACAAATAAGAAAATTTTATTCGGTTATCACCGAATCTTTCATATTCATTATTGTTCCAAAAAAATTTTTATACTCAATATGGTTAGGTGGGCATGACTCATTTTTTCTATTTTTGTGAAATGAAAATAGAAATTTATATCATGTGTGTCTATTTTAGGTTACGAGTAATGAGCAAAAAAGACGGAAAGGAAAGGTGCTCTCACTTTATGTCGCATTGTAGGCATGTCCTCTGGCCGGTTCGAATCATCTTGAAACCTTTCTGCAAACTCAAAGATGATGTTTCCATGTTTGCAAATGAAATATTGTTTATCACAGACACTACACAGTTGGACAAACGGAGAAATAAACAAACGATCAGACCAACATAGTTAGGTTCGTTTCAAATTTGATATTGATGGAGCTTAAGGTTTCACAAAAAAATTAAATCTTGATATATTGAAGTATAAAGTAGGCGTGGCCAATTTTCTCCATTTTTATACAAGTACTATAGCACGGCCCAAGAGCAAATTTTTTATGTCTTTTGAAAAGCAAATGTGTTCTCAATTCACGCAGTACTGTAGACGGGGCCTTCGGCCGATTGGGTACTTTTTTCATAACAATCTACGTACAAGATGTAACATGTAAGTGCCTATGTCCTTTCTGCCCGCCTATGGAGAACTATTAACTGTATTAAATTTTAGGGCAACTCAAAGCTGCCGCTTTAGAAAGATTGGAGCCGTATGAGACCCACGTGCGCGTCTTTGCTGAGCTAGCTAATTCATGAGACGTGAGAGGGGTCCTATTCTTTTGGCTCACCGACACTCGTCAAGATGTTCTAACTAAACGCACGTGCTTACCCTTGAACGACCACGCAGATGGGCGTAACCTAACCTACCAAACGTGCATCCCTTTTGCCCCTGGGCCTTTCAATACGCTGTTTATGGTCTCCTTCGGTCTATGACGTTTACGGGAAATCCCTCTACACTATTTTCCGCTCCTATATAGTAAAAGACTATTTATTTCCTTATTTTTTTTTTAGAGTTATCGTTTATATCGTCTTATAGAGTTATCGTTTAATTTATTTAATTGTCAATATGTATGTATGCAGGGATATAACTGTAAATATGTATATAAATATAAACTTTTATATATAATAACAGTAAATTGTTATACATAAATTTTTTTTCATATAAATACAATCAATGCAAATGTCGATGGCCGCGCTTTTCATTATACTTAGCTAGTTGCTCATTAGACATGATAAAGAGCATCGAACCATGATTCACGTAATAGAAAGGTAGGATCAAAATCAATTGGCATATATTTAGCAGCACAACTCATCAAAAATAAACGTTCTTCAATCGTACGACATTACTGCCGGCAAACAGAATTTTAAATAAATCAAAAGGATAGAAAATTAATGAGGAAATGCTTTCACCTGAAATGTCTACCACTACGTATTCACTTAACTCAGTCTGTTACTGATAACCTTCACCGAATTCGTCGGATTTATAGCAAATAATTTGACGATTTTTTTATTTATGACAGCGTTATAAAGTATAGTCGGACTTATCTGTGCATGTACACAAGAAGGAACTTTATTTCGTTTTTGGAAAACTTTTACGACCGTTTAATGTAGTTTGTGCGTAGTCTATTGAATAATTTTTGTTGTTGTCTATTCATGTTCTTATATAATTTTGCAACGAAACTTTCTGGCATCTTTTTTCTCCTTCAGTAGTTTTCAATTTTAAAGTATTATCCTCTCATTATTCACTTTTCATATGTATAGTTTTAAATAAAAATTTCAAGTTAAATAAATTCTCCTAGGAGTCAACATATATCCCAATGAAGTACCGCTCTTCATATTTTTGATATGATTACATTTATAGCATTTTAGTATTTCCAGCAGTCTCTTTTTAACCGCTCACTAAGTTTTCGCCAAACTACTATTGAAACTATTTGTTTTCCAACCCTTCACCAGTAAAAAAGCTCCGTTTTAAAGCATATATTTGAAGAACTTTTGCATATTTTAGCTCGTACAATTTTATCTTTCTTTTCAGCGTCACAAGACCAAAAAAGGCCCAAACTCTTTCGTCCTTTAACGCTCACCTCCGTTTCCGCTCCCGAAAAACCTTGCAAAGCAAAAATAAACAACACAATCTCCAACTTTTTTTGTGCAAACTTAACGATCTAAGTAATGCAAGGTTGCATTCTTAGCAAACAAAAATTGCTAAGCCAAACAAAAGCTCCCGTTACAAAGAACCGCCAAATTTAAAGTCGATAGCTTCATTTCAATGGCCAGAAGAATGTTTACAACAGACACTTCACAGACGGACAGACTATGTTATGCTTAAAGCGATTTGAATTTGATGCTGACCAAGAATATACATACTTTGTGGTGTTCCCAAAGCTCCTTTACCCATTCCCCGCCTGTGAACGGTATAAAAATACAATAATGTCAAGTCACAATAACCTTAGTATTATCCACTCAAGTATCTCATTGTTTCATGAAATCAACGCGTTTCCTATCTTCCTATCATTAGTTGTAGGTGGAAATAAGACGCGATTCATTAGTAGTTTTAAGCCATACTATCTAATTTGCTCTGCCGATGTCAAATTTTAAATATTAGTTGATTTTGTGACGGCACGAATGAAATTCGTGCACTATATTTCTGTGGCGCATTAGTTTTGCTTGTTTCTTCTGAAGTTCTATATTTAGTTTCTTACCTTCTATTCACTTTTTAATTTGTTAAAGTCTACCATTCAGTTTTCGAACGGATTATCCTCACTGTTTGCAACTTACTTATAATTATATATTACAAATCGCATACAATTATGGCAACTCCAAATACACTAGCACCGATTTATCGTCCTTGAAATCGTTCCGATGAGAGACTAGAGATGAACTGAATGTTAACATTTCCAGTTCTGTGCCACTGAAGAGACCTCTATCGACCTCCTTAATGAAAACATTACATATTAGAGACAACGTAACGTAGCATTTTTTTTCATTCTTCTTACAATAAAACTAATTTCTTAAGGAAAATTATAAGCAACCATTAATGGAACAAAGAATTTATAAAGCGCTTTTAACGGCAAATGATGAAGTTAACAATTTTTAATAATAAAACAAATCAATGTGTCACAATAAGTATGGTTATTGAAATTTGTACTCTAAAATACTCTATTGAATACCATTCGCCATGTCCTGGATGCAGTTTTACTGCTGATATCTGCAACCAATACTCTGTTATATTCAAGGGTTCTGTCAACAGCTAAATAATAACAAAAACAAATAAAATTTGACATAACTATTTGAAAATTCGGGCGGACTGTTCGACAATATATCAACATATGTTTGATTTGTAGACGAAAAAAAGAGAAAATCCTTAAAGATTCCAAATAATTCGTACGCTTTACTTAAGCACGATGATTCTTAAATTAATTCACTACGAAAGACTTAAGTGTCACGAAATAATCTTCCACGCAGATGTAGAATGCGTAGAACACATTGAGTGTGGCCTTGAGGTAGATAAGAATGTCTTTTCATATTATTTGCGTGCCTGTCAGCAATTCCAGGCTACCTAGGCATCAAAAGCATGAAGAAGGTAGTGCCGATAGAATTGACAGCTGTGTGGTAAGACTAACCGTTCTGACAACAGACTATTACAAAATTGCTAGATAATTGATATCAAAGCTGCTGGATATTGAGAATAACTTTTCACTATTTCCCTGATACGATCATAATGCGATCACTGCAGAACATCTATAACATTTAGGCGAAACACGAAATCTAGTGATTTCCATATTTCTATTTTTAAGTCAACATCACATCATTAAGAGAATTATGCATACATGGCGATCGTGCAAGAAAATATTCGGGTTATATACGGTAGATGCATTCAAATTTCGAGTCTTTAAAGCTGGAATTATCAATGGCACGCTCTAATCGTATTATTTGTTGGCAGTACAAGGAAGGAACGGAATATTTGCGTGATATCTTCGAATAGATAGGTGTATAATAAAAAAATGCAAAGAAGCCGAGAAAAAGTGAATAAGCAAACAAAGCACGTATCAAGTTTGGGAAAGGAATTGGCGAACAATTTGATATCATATAAAGCAAAGGTGATTATATCTTTGTTTTCTTTTTACAGCTAACTTAATTTTGGTAACTTCTACATGCATGCCATGCCTGTCTTTGTTCATTTTATGCTTTTCCTTATCCATTTTATGTCTTTCTTGTGATATTTCCAATGACCTTCGCTTTATCTAGAAAAAGAATTTGCTTAAATGTTGTCAGATTTTTAGAGCTCGTCTGTTTTTTGAACTAAATTGTGATCCCTCTCTCTTACCTGCCTGACTCTTTATCGTACTGAGGACAACATTTGCAAAGTACTTGCTTAGTTTCTAATAATATAATTCTATATTTCCACTTTTTGTCGTTCACTCGTCGTTAATTCTTTCGTTAATTCGATATTCATTTATTCCTCTTCCAGTTTGATGGCAGCAACAAGTGAAAATATCGAAAACATTTGGGAATTGCTGAGATATTCACTAATTTTGTCAAATCCGTAGCTTCGTAAATATATTTTACTTTGTTCTCCTTTTCAACTTGAACTTCGGCGATCATTTTGCTTGCGAGCTAACATTTTACGTTCGCTAGTGTGAGCTATCACCGCACGTTGAGTGCCATCAAACTGATTGTTGTCATTATAATCATAATCCCTTTAATTGAGCTAAAAAGTGTCACAATGGTTTTGTATTGCCGCCTCTCGCACCTCCTATCTTTGTCTTGATGAAGTTAACGTTACCCAGGTTACATCACTCTACTGTGATTTTTAAAGGAAAAAACTCATAAAGTTCTTCCTTTACCTTACTTTACTTTACTGACATTTCCTTCCTTCCGTATTATGCATCATTCTCTCATGATAGATATGAAAACTAAACTCCATTTCTTTGCAGATATTTTTTTTACTATATTAACGCTCAAACAGGTAAGAAAATTATAGATGGCCGTTACGAAATCTTTTATATCCACCGTGGTTGGCCGTCGTATACAGTCGTGACGTTCGCCATATTTAACTTAAAATTAACTTTACACTTAGCCTATCGCATTCTACTCTCCAAGTCCTTTTATTTCTTATCCATATTGACGGGATTGTAAAGAAGATTTTACCTCACTACCTCGTCACGTCCGCGACATTAAATATAAAATTGACATTCTTTGAGACAGATAATATATCGTCATGTGAGAAATGTGTTGAATAATTTTATCTTATTTATCTTTAGAGTAATAAGCAGAGAACATGAGACGCTGGACAGATATTACACATAGGTAATTAGGCGGACAGACGGACATTCTGAAATCTTCTTTCTGGGTCTTGCAAAACTAAGCTTTTAACAACTTACACATGTAAAAAAATTTCATTTTTGTTAATCCACCTAGTAGAGGAAGTAACAAAGTATATACCAAAAAAAAATTAATGAATAAATAAATAAAACAAAGAATAAATCAATTAAATAATAATATTTTTTTTATTAAATACAAAACCGCACCGGAAACGTGCGGTGCGTAGTGCACACGAACGCGAAGATCAGATTTCCATAGAAAATATTATATTATTTCGCTGAAGGAGTACAAAAGCGAAACGAAGAATAAAAGCTTATCTCTTTTCCACATATATATAAAAATGTGTAGATATGCGCTTGCAGCTAATGGTAAAAGTGTCCGTTCATAGTCATAGTTGTTTGCATCGGACATGAGACATGAAAGGAATCGTTCCATCAAACAATTAAACGCGAATGTGAAATTCAAAACCCAACAATTTAACAGAAGACAGAGAGAGAGAGAGAGAGAGAGAGAGAGAGAGAGAGAGAGAGAGAGAGAGAGATCAAATAAAAAACGAAATAAAAAATAAATTGGATTTAAGTTCACCTTTAGGCAGCTATTAACACAAACTGTGCCATTAAATTATTTCTTGTGGATTCTTTTTTTTTAATCCATTTTAAAGTTTCAACAACAAGGAATGAAAGCGTAAGTAACAAAAATAAATTCATGAAAAATTTCCATAAAAACAATGCGATCACGTTGATATAAAAAAGCGCATTATATTCGGTTTAGATCGAATCTTTAAATGCAACAAATCTGTTACTTTTTGATCTTCAGAAACTTCAGACACGCTACGAATATCAAAGTCTAAATCGGTCTAAACGTGTTCATCTGCCGATCTGTGTGTCTGTGTGATTATCAATGCTAAACATCCATCAAAATATCGACCTAAAATATTTGTTAAAAACTTCTCAGGTTTCTCAGGGCCGATTGCGATTAAAAACGAGACAGACAGGTCAAAGGACACGCCTACACCACAATATATATCGAAAACACCATTTCTTCGAAAACAAAACAGAAATGACCTTCTCACTCATTGCGTATAAATTATAATAAAAAATCTTTATATATATACAAAAACGGGGCCAATAGATAACCACAGCTCAGTATTGCAGAAAGGCCATTTTTTCTTGTGAAATTTATTGTATATAAATATATTGTATATAAATATATTGTATATAAATATATTGCATATATAAGTATGCTACATATATAAATATAAACGATTGGAATGCGCAACCGAATATAATTATACCCTAGACTAGTAGTTGCATAAGAGTATATTAAATTAATGCGAATGTATGCAACACCCAAAGGGGCTTGAAATATAGCAGCTTTTTGTTATGCTAACCGATCCAATACTTTATTTTGATAAGCCATTATATGAATAACGGCATTAAACGACATAGGATATATTTAATGTGAGGCCGCTATAATGTTTTCAGTTGGTTCATGATAAATTACAACAATATCTTGAATAAGTAAATAAATAAATCTTTTTTGTTTTCGCCTAAATGGCCGAGTAGAGAAAGCGTCTCGCCTTACAACTCAATGGTCGCGGGTTCAAATCTCAAGCGCATTAGAGTTTTGAATAAAGCCGACAGTATTGGATGCCAGTGATTATGATTGTAATTATAATAACAGTGATAATAAAAAAGTATTTTATTCGTCGTACTACACACATCTTCCCCACGTCTCTAACAACTTCTAAATGGTACGTCAGAAAAACTGTTGCAATTTCGTTGCAATGCGTCCCCCTAGTGAAGCCACGATTAGAACTTCCAAACGTTGCTTAGAGGAACAAACTTGTTTTAGCATTATCCTCCAGTTAAATTTGAATATCAAACAAATCCGTTTAAGGGATCGCTGAGAATTATCGAAAGTCGATAGTTTTCTTCTTTTTTTTTTAAGCATTGTCTCAAAAATGGGTTTTAGGTTGAGACCACATGAAAAAAAGATTCTTCCTCCCTCTTATGTGCGACATGGTATATACTTAATAAGTGATCCAGCATCAATGCCACTGCGAATTGATTTGATTGATTTCCATACGATTTATAAAGCGCTGGATACACTCAACTCGGACGCACAAGCCAATATGGCTTACTCACCAGACTCCAGCCTTTTTCAATTACTACCTATTTGCATTGACGGGAGGTGCATTTGTGTGAACAGCGCTTCACTTCTTATGCAAATCTATGAACATGTGCCAATGACTGGTTCGTCTCGAAAGAACACTCACTTTTCACGTCTTTGAGTATCGCCCGCCCTCAGCAAAATATGTATATAAGTAATACTTTTTCTATCAATTTGTAACTGGTTAGTCCCCCGACGACTAGGCGACTAGGAACAAGGTTTTCTAAGTTTTACGCACAAACTGAAATACTATAGATTCCCATGATTTGGTGACGAGTCTAACAAGAATACAGCGCATTGCGAAAAGTAGAAGACGGTACAATGATGCACCGGACTATAACACCGTCCCTCAACATCAATTCATTTCGGAGGGTTATTTGCGGTAAACTACACGTCTCTGATAGACAAAACTTCTTCTAATAGCTGAAGAGTCAACTATGGCGAAAGTTGTTAGCTTGGACTCTACTTTTCGAAGAAGTTGGAAAGATGTAGCTCATCTTTTGCTATCAACAATTTTGTCATGCCTTAGGGAGAATCAACCACACTCCCGTATGCAAACGCGTAATGCTAACAAACACTCTATCGCTACTACTGATAACTACTAGTCCCGTATACTACTACTTCAACTTTTAAAATGTGAAGTCTAAAGTCGGGAATAGGTTGAGATGGTTTGCAGACAAAACTTCTTCAACATATGCGTGAAAAAGTTTATTCTTATTGACTTCAAAAACACCGATTACCAAATTTGTTCGCAGCATTGGCTTTGTTACCGGATGCTTCGAAGAATTTGAACAATGTGTGTGTGTGTGACTTGTGTAGAAAAATTTCAGCTTCAGAATAATTAATTGCGCAGTTACCGAATCATCAGAAGAACTTTTACTGTTAATTATTATTATTTTCCGTAATGGGTGAATTGAACTGAGAATATCAGGATTAATTACAATAAAAGTGATCGGAAGAACAAAACGAAGAAGAAGATTTTTATTTCAAATCACTCAAAGCTAAGTAAATTTATTCTTTTTTTTTTTTGTTTTTATTCCAGTTATCTAATTAATATTCTTAATTCGTCAGACCTTGTAATCCATTCTGTGTCATCGATCTTTCCATAGGTCGTCACACACTGTCGTTATCATTGACAAAGCGCAAAACATCAACAAATAATAAAAACCTATCACATTAGGTCCAACGGGTCGGGTAAGTACAAAATGACAAAGAAATCATCTTCAACCTTTTCGAGTTACTTGTCGTTTATTATGCCGTAAAAAGTTTTTCCATCTTATCTGACAGTAGAGCCATTTTACTGCTAATGGACAAGGAGAGTCCCTTCAATCAGCATGTGCTTGGAATATCTAAGATGTTAAACGATTGATCGTTATCATGGAACTTGTCATTCGACCTAAATTCCAGGTCAATGAGGTTTCACTTTAAATAAGAAATCTAACTTTCATTCACAAGTAGCTCGACTTAATAGCTAGATTTTGTCCACCAAATGTATTTCTTATTATTATTTTTATTTAATCCATAATTAATCATTAAATAATAAACAATTACAATTACAATAAAACTACATTATTAGTAACGATTAAAATAAGTTTATCGTGCGAGTAAGACTAAAGGGTCTCTTTCGGGACAAATAAAAAAAAAAATATTTAAAAAATAGTAAATAGGATAACTCGAAGCATTATTCAGTGCCGAAGAAATTAGACATAATTACATAATTACTCATTGCACTCAGTCTTAATATTGGGCGGCAGCAAGTTTCATAACTTTACGGCGTTGATAAATAAAATAGTCTCGATGATCTTAAATACTTGTGGTCTGGAAGAATCAAATTCATCGTACGTCTGGATCTGACAAACCGGATTGTCTCAAATAGCTGTTTTAGGGTACAAGTATAAATGAACTTACGGACGAAGATCGCATTTCGCCTATTAGGAAACGATGATAAATCGGAATTTAAAATTTTTTGTCGAAAACCGCGTAAACGTATCTTAACGTTTGAGACACAATCAAATCTGCCGTATATGTTGACTCCATACGATATAAACGGCTCGATCGACATGATCGTCAGCACTCAAACGAGAGTTCATTGTAAACCCAAGACTGGCAACCTGGTCGACAATATCAAACACTGCCTCACCACCACTACTACATACACGCAAACAATAAATACGCACTATTTGAAAACTCATATTGCAGCGGTTAAATGGTGTGTGTGGGGCCGCCTCGTTAAATCCTCTAAGATGAAAGCTGTGCGTAATGCGAAGAAATCGACCGAACACCTGATCTTTAATTGGCGCAAATTTGAGTTTGTCAGAAGATCATTGAACTTATTTACAACATATAAGAACTTGAACGATATTTTTAATGTTTGTGCATTTCAGAGTTTTCCATTGTTTAGCTAATGGTCGCAATGTCACACTTCGTTTAAAAGTTGGTACTTCCTCCTACGAATCCATTGGCTTGCCTTGCTTTTTAACAAATACCTCTTACAGGATTTTCGAAACATAAAAAAACACTTACTAGTCTTCCATTTCGAATTCATCTTCCTCTTCCTCTTCGAATGCGTCACCGTTCTCATAATCACGACTGTTACTAGGACGCCGGTCTACTCTAGGTTGCACTCGCCTACCCACGCCTTGTTGCTCCTCTTCCTCTTCGTCGCTTTCGAATTCCATTTCATCGATATCACGAGGATAATAACGTTCTTCAGGCATTTTTTTTCACTTTTTTTACTTACGGTATGTATGTGTTTGAGAAAGTCACAAAATTATCTTTTCTATACCCTACACCACTTGCGATACAGGGTGTATTAAGTTAGTGCGGACGTATGTAACACGCTGAAGGGCTTAAAATAGACGAACCTTTCATTATACGGATCGATTCAAAATCGTAATCTGAATTGACCTAAGCCTGTTTGTTCGTCTATCCGTCTGATACCTGTCCATGCGAATTTGTGTTCAAGCTACAGGTCGCAATTCTTGAGATATTTTAATGAAATTTAGTACAGAGCGGCGTTTTGACCCAAAGACACACATTATTGAAAATGGTTCGGATCATACCTTTTTTTCGACCACTTCCCATATAATGCCCTCCTCTAAAAAGTCGTTATATGGACAAAAATTATAATTTTCAAAATTTCTCGGCAAAAGTGGCCAAGTAGTAGTAGTGTCTCGGCATTCTGAATCGGTATCAAAACGTTGGACCGGTTGAGGCAATTTTTGAACCCCCTCTCATATAACGAAAACTGAAGTTCAGTCAGTTGCCAAATTTGGACCATGTCGGCCTATTTTTGGATCCCGCCCTATGTGAGGATTAAACTTGTACTACGTTAGGGTGTCGTTTGAGCCCGCTTCCCCATAAATACGCACATGAAAAATATGGCTTTATATAGGAAAAAGATATAATTTTTGTGTTCTATAATAAAAACAAGATTTACGTTAGACAATGTGGTATAGGGTATTTAATGGTCGGCCTTGCCCGACTATAATATTCTTACTTGTTTCTTTCTTTTTTTTTCGTTTGCTTATTCAAGGAAAGAGTTCTTTTTTTATATCTCGAAATCTCTCAAAATCGTCAAATTCTTAAAGAAAACACAATTTTTTTTTAGATAAGTGTTTCAACGAATTAATATTCACATTTTCAAAAGAGTCGACTTTCACATAAGCTTTGACGATACAATTCATATAGGGTTTCCTTTTAAATACAGGATAATAGGAGGATTAATGTCAAATATTCAATTAATTAGAGTACACAGAAAAACAAAAAAAAAAAACACAAACACTCTACTACAAAGGAGACGTACGCAGAAATGTTGACTGAATTTTAATTATGAGCAACGTTAACATTACACCTCGTAGCAGAAAAACAAGCCGTTTCTTGTAGGGCTTCTAGTGAATACCTTACTAATTCAATTAGAAGATTGACTGACATTCCGCCCGCGCATAAGCGAAACATACAACTGTGAAATGCCAATATATTGTTTATTTCAAATTATAATAAAAAAATTAAATGTATATACATAAAATCATCGAAATTGCCGAACATTTAAGTATATAAAGTAAAATTTCCCATTTGATATTTAAACTTAAACTTAAGATAGAAATTTATTTAAAAAAAAAAAAAAAACTTTATGCATTTACCTCCTTTCCTACAATTACGCAGGCGAAACGGAAATAGAATTTCTTATTCGGTTTGCCTTTGACAATATGATACATGTCAACGATAAACGGAATGGAATATATCAAAATAGAACCCCCGTGAAGTTTGGAGAATGCATTTATTACTTTCGCTTATTGTGCACATTTAAGAAGCCATAAAAACGATTGAAATCGAAATTCTTAAATTTAATCTATTTAATGATATGCTAATCTTTCTTAGCTTAAAACCAGCAATGCGAACGACAATCGCTTTAAGAAGGAATCGTAAAGCACCTAAAGGGAACCCGGTATAATAGCCTGCGGATAATAAATAAAACTAAGCAAGAAAAATTTCAGCAGATTACGTCATCTTCAACATCTAACATCACTTTCGACGTTTCGAATTTTGGATGAGATATGTGTTCAACGTTCTGAGCTATATATATATAGCAAATTCTGTTTGCTCTGTTCTGTTCTCGAGCCATCAAACCGACCAAGTACAGATATAAAAAATTCACCAATTAACAGATAAATTTCGACCTCATAGAAAGTCGAGTTGAAGATCAACTCGCTGTTGAGATTATTTCCATGATCTCTACCTGCGAAACATAACTGCGCTTAGAAGTCGATATAATTCGAATATAAGTCGAAGAGACGACGCCAGTGTTACAGAATTGATCCCTTTGCCCGCCGACGCAGGTATTGCCAAAATTAGTAAGGACATCCACAACTTACATAAGCACATTAGCATAGATAAATGTCATGAAAGTGCGCAGATTCCAAAAACGCGAGAAATTTTCTTGAAATACACTTCATTGAATTCCATAATGAATGAAGTAGAGTAGTAAGCGAAAAAGTCCGGCATCTCACATATATGTTAAACAAGAGAAAGCATTCAAATCCACGACAAATCGAACGTAAAGAATCCGGCTGATCGTTTAAGTGCAACGGCATCGACAACTGTGCGGAACTGCTTTCGGGCAAACCCAATTAATGCCCCTCTTGTAAACACATCCGCAAAAGTGAATCTTAGAAATGTGCATCTCTGTTAAAGAAAGGGGAAAAGGTAGAATAATAAAGAGTTTGAGTTGAGCTGCTGAAACAAGGAAAAGCCGTCAGTAAGGACCTTCATCGCAATTCGAAATTCCATAAAAACGTTACTTTAATAAGAAAAGAAGAGAGAACAACCAGTTCTGTTGTTATCATTTGGAGAAATCGAGGAAGATGCCAGAACTGGCCAGATAGTTGCGTGTATTTCCTTTTTTGGAAAAGTGTACGATCGAAAGCCTTTTCATTTATATCCTCTTTCACTTTACGACGAACTGAGTCAAACTATGAATGGACGACATTCGCACATTGTAATGTGCTCTGGGGCGAGACAAACAACAAGGCTTCATCGACTGTAAAGCAATAAGTAAAAATAAAGTGCTACAGCACCTATCAACAGCTACTAACAATTGCCACAAACCCAGGGTACATCCACTGACAATTACAAAGTAATTCATTAACAAGTTTTTTGCTGAAGCCATGGCCATGACAATAATGATATTTTCATTCATTTATTCTCATGTAAAACTAAATAATAAACTGTGAAATAATATTACATCCGCGTAAACGCAATTATCCATATATTTTGGGTGACAAAAGAGGCAAAACTATAAAAAAAAAATTTAAAAAAAAAATTAAAAAAAAAAAATAAAAAAAAAAAATATTGGAAAATTGTTAACAATCGAGTGTAAAGAATTTTAATAAACGAATCACGTTTTACGAAACCATACACAAACAATCACAAATGCTAAATATTTAGCATTAAAAACAAAAAAAAAAATAAATCTCTTAAAATATCCCAGACTGCATAGCAAAAAATGAAAACCAAAACAAAAGAGAAGAACGTGCTTGAATTCAAAACAAGAGATTTAAAAAATATATAAAAAAATGTCCGATTAAGTCATTCAATCTTTTTCCCTTTTGCAGCCATTAATACTTACATTATAACGTAAATAAGTAAAAACCAAAACAAGAAAACGTAAATAAATGTCTTATCAATGCAAACGCCTACGTAAACGTATGTGTAGGTATATATATGCGGCGTTTCTGAATTGGCGCCTTACCAAAATTTTTGTTATTTTCACACGCCGTCATTAGCAGATCTATTTTTTTTTCGCGTACTTTTTTGTTCATATTTTTGCTAGTAAATAATTCAAGATACTCCTATTGTTGTTCAGTTCATGGGGCAAACGTCTCCATAAGCATGACGAAACCTTTCAAGTAGATTTCTGGTGGGAGTCGTCGAAACATAGTAGTAATGTTTTTGAAAAAGGTTTAAAAAAATCCTAAGCTGTGTTCTGTCCAAGCAAACCGCGAACTTGATTCTTCCATTCTAATTTATCTCTTCTATATTTTAGTTCCTCGATAAGAATTTTTTAAATTTATTATATAAGAGCAAAAGAATATATATAAGTATTGTGCTTTCTCTTTTTGCTTACCTTTCTTTATGAATCGGCTGGCTGTTAGCGCTGTTTATTCTCTTTGTGTCTACTGTGCCGGTCAAGTCATTTTGGCGATAATTAAGTGCTGTTACCGTGGAATTAATGTGATCTAAAAACACCGAATCATGAATGGGACCAAGACGTTGATCGATAACCGAGAAATGTAAACTGTTAAGCGGTCCATTTAGTAGGCAATGCAATGACGGTTTATTCGAATCACTAGGTAGCTATAAAAAAGCAATGACACCAAATGAAAAAAAACGTGATATAATAATTTAAAAAAAAAGAAGACACAGAATGTTAGTACCTTAACTTTAGACGACGTAGTAGGTAACATGGATAAATTTTGTAGATCATAAACCATCAAAAATAGCGCGTAAGTATAAACAAAAGAAGAATGACTTAAAATTTTTTTTTACGCGCATATGAATTGTTTATCTGTCCGATTTCATTTATAAAATAAACAAACCTATGAAAGAAAAACTATAAACAAAAAACTTAAGGGTGAAAAATAACTATTCGCAAGCAATGACGTTCAACTTTGTAGAAATATATTTACTTTTCATTGTTTCCTTATAAATGCAATATTTAGCTAATAAACTTTAAAGTACATCAAAATGAATGCAATGTAAATTAAATATTGACATATTTAGCTTCTTTCATTAAAACGCATGGCGCTTCTTATTCCATCAGTATAGAGCAAAAAAAAAAATATATTTACAATGAATGCGATTAATTAAATGTTACATAAATTATATGATTTCGTTTGAACTGCATATTGTATTATTTTTAATATTTCTATTAAATGCACTTTTAATTAGACCATTTTATGATATAATTTAATACTTGTCCGAATACTGTATAGATTATGACAAAAACATATAAGCAGCTGTTTTAAATTATCTGAATTGAAAGTATTGATCGCATGTAAAGAGAGCACCAAGCGAAGAGAATAGCAGCCAATCATATTCACCATTAAAGAAATTAAACTACATGATCATGTTTAAAAGTACTATATTTACCACAGAATCAGTAAATTTTGTAAATAGTTTCAAGTGGGCATCCCTGATTTAACATACCTGTCGTAATTCTAGGGAAAATGGTAATAATTATTTAAAAATTTATTTATGGCAATGATAGAAGGGAAAAAACGCCGTATCTCAATTGACGGCTAATATAAGAACAACCGAAGACTTCTTTTAACAATTTTTACAAAAGAATTTCCATTAAAATACAAGCGTAGCTTTATTGCATTTGCTTTACAATAAAATAAAAGTAAGAATCGTGTGATTAATAGTAGTGCATTTGAAATTTCCGCTTCTTTTGTTGCAGAGGAGAATAAAAATAAAAATTAACGCTTGACTAAAGCAGTACGCTTTTTCTACAATTTGTCACGTTTAATCTGTAGTGTTGAAAAAAAGCAAATATGTCGCATACCATTCTATTGGTGCAGCCGGGCAACAGACCTGAAACGCGAACATATAGCGATTATGATAGTGTCAACGAATGCATGGAAGGTGTTTGCCGTATCTACGAGGAGCATTTAAAGCGTATTAATCCAAACACACCCACCATTACGTATGATATCAGTCAGCTCTTTGATTTCCTTGACCAATTGGCTGACATTAGTTGCTTGGTTTATCAAAAATCGACAAACACTTACGCTCCCTATAATAAAGAATGGATTAAAGAAAAAATTTATGTACTGCTAAAACAAGCAGCTGGTAATACAGACTGATGTAGTAGTTTAAGTAAAAGAAATCAATTTTAATATACGCTATCATAACAAAATCCCATCTAAAGAAACGAATTCATCAATACGTAAAGTTTGAAAAAACTAAACCGAAATTAATGAAATGTTATCAAAAATCAAATACTTTGGATGAATCTGGAGTGTGTTTATATTATTATTAATATATATTTCATTGCTTTTTGTTAATAATGAATTTCCACGCAACAAAATATAGAACTTATGTACTTTAGTTGTTTTTCATACTTTTTCAGCTATTTACAAAAATATGTAAAACACAATCTAACTTTTACACTTTTGACGAAGCGTTTTCTTTCCTTCTTTTAAGTTTAACTATAAATCTTTGTTTATACGATTTTCATTTTTTGTTTGTAAAACTAAATACATTTAAAAATAAAAGTTTATGTTCCGAACGAATTTCCTGTAAGGAAGAAGTTTCGGTACTTAAATTAACTTTCTGCGTTTCATATTATATTAGAATTCAATTTTACTTTATTGAAACTTGTTTCTAGCATTTGCAATGAATGCAGAAAAAATTGCATATAATTACATTTTAATATTCTCAATGTATTGAACTATTAAAATATTCCTAGGTTCTTTTTCCCAGCTTTCGAAATGCGTTCTTTCGATCAACCAAAATAATATGTGCGCAAAATATTATTGGATTACTGCAAACTGCATGCTCCATCGGAGCAGTTTGTAGGCGATCGTTTGTGTGATTCAAAACTTGTCATTTGAAAGTGATGCAAGAAGAGCACGCGAAGTGGATAAATATTCGAATTGAAATCTCCAAGGAACGTTAGGAATTTCCAAATACCTGAAAATTATAAGATGAATTCAAGAGCAAAGGAATTCGTTTCTATCAGAATTGAAGATATATCAATTTTCGAATAATTCTTTCCAATAAAGTAAAATATTGATCCAAAGGTATCACGAATACAATAAACCTGCGTATGGAACATCCAAGAATTGTCAGCCATCACAAAATCGAATGTATGTGTTTTATGTGAGCTGCTTTACACTCAAGCAAGAGTATAGCACTCCACATGTTCCACAAATAGGAATTATCGATCATACCAAAACAATGACTTGACATTTTATACCACAAATCGCTCAATTGGGCAAAAAGTGTCAAGTTTCGCGGTGGTAATGTGCCCCTCAGAATTACTCGGCAAATTCAAAATTATGGAAAAGCTTTCACCATCTTTTACAGAGCTTGTGGCCATCAGACAGCAAGTAAGCCTTACCAAATCAGGAGGAATTTAAAGAGTCGTGGTTGGGTCTAACAGCAGACCGGCCCTGATCCTAGGCAAAAAAAAATTCCCCCAACATGTAGCTTTTTGAAATCGATGATATGTTAACTACTACTGACATCGGTGTATGTCATCTGGCCTGGATTCCTGATCATTATGGCTTTCACCTAAATACATGGGAGAGCTGATCTTTATGCTTGTCAAGCTCGGCTTAATCGAGAAATTCCCTCAATCAAATATTCCCCCGAAGACTCGTTTCGTCTAATTCGAAATAACATCATGCAAGACTGAGAAGACAAATATGCATGAAATAGGAAGATCAAACGAAGATGGACACTTCTACAAGCTCTACCTACCTACCCTATCATGACCTTTAGACATCTTTCCGGTGCCAACTTTATCACATGAGAGGTGAAGGTGCTCAACACACTCATGTGCGATCGTACATATTATAAAGTTGATTTAAATGTGCTCGGATGGACGTCATCTGACGGCTGAACCTTTTAATTGCACTTGCAAAAAATATAACAGAACTGCCCTCATTACAATCGCTGACTTGTGTTCCTAAGTCAACAAAATTATAAATAAACTTTATCTTATCAATCCCTAAAACAATAATTCTTATACGGCCATAGTTCGACGTCAATATCCTTGACTAAACTCCAGAATGGACTTCTAGAAGATGAATAACTCCTAATCAAGAATGACTATCGAATCATTAATAAGTTAACAAGAAGCATCACGCAAAAGCAAAGCTTTTCATCTTTACGGCTGCTATCTACTATGTACCCTCATATTGAAAACTCATCACGTTACTAGATATATTGGTCCATTTGCCAGCAGGCCTAATCCATTCGTCTTTAACATACCAAAACAAAGGCGATTATTGTTAGGTGTTTGCAAAAATTTTGATCAGTTTTTTACTTGAAAAAGGCATATATTATGGAAAATTAGTACAATATATATTAGTCAAAATAGCTTCCTTCAGTTTCTACAACATATCACAATATTTTTGGCAACATGGCGATATCGTGTCGAAAGAACTTATATTAGGTTGGCAGCGATCCGCCTACAGACCCATTTTCGCACTTCTTCAGCTTTGCGGACCCGCGCGCCAAACGTAACTTTGAATCCTTGTATGTCTGACGTATCCATTTACGGCATTTTCTTGGAAAATTTCTGCAGCATAAAAGGCCCTGCTATTGCAGTCTTGCTCCGAAGGAATTCCTTAAAGAAGTAAAATGCCTTTTTAAAGTCGACCAATGTCATCGACCGTCAACCGTAGCACTTTTTACACTTAACATCACTCGTGGTACAAAGGTGTATGCAAAGAGGACAGAAGGGCTTAAGATAAACCCACTTTTTTACTATACCGACTTATGGAGCATCACTTTTTGAATCAATCTAAGCTTGTTTTTCCGTCCGGCTTTTCTTTTATTCAATCTACGGATCGCAATTTTAGAGATATCTTGAATTGGACACACCGACGTGGTTTGGTCCAAGGACGATCGCTGTTGCAAATGATTTGAATCGAAGTCTTTTTATTAGTTTCTTTTTACAAAAATCAAGTTTGTATTACGTGGATATTGCTTACGTCAATTTTAAACTCAAGGTGATCACAATGCTAGACATAACAATACCGTTTCAAGTGGAATGTAGTTCAAATAAAGACCGTATAAGCCTTGAAAACAAATTTTCGAAATATAGTTTCAAGCACACTCTTGATTCTCGTGACATTATAAATGAATTCAATTCCGCCTATTTATTGCTGAAATTGCTAGGGCCACGGGAAGAGGATAAAAAAGTAGGAAATCAGCACATAATTGCTTTGCTTTTATTCTGCACCATTTCAAACCGATTCGTATAATTAAAAAAGTGTTTTGATAATAGTGAACGAACTTCTTTCACGTGGAACTCTCAGATCGCCCTGGAACGTATTCGTATCATGAAGTTTTAAATTGACATCTGTTAAGGATTGACAACTAGAGTTTTTTGCCCACGATGAGATGGCGACTATCAGTAGATTAGACTTGTCTTCAGGTTTAACGGATCTAAGCATATGCTATGCGTGCTATGTTTTAAGTGATATTAGAGACCGTGAGCGTTAAAGCAAGCCGCGTTCAGGTAGTTGAACAAAAAGGAACGACTAAACCTACCAAGAATTTTAGAATTTTTATACTCTATGAGTTTTCGGTGCGTTCCGTTAGGAGTGACAAACGTAAAAGCTAACTTAGGGTACTTCCGTCGGGCAAGGTAAGTAAGAAACAAGTAGGGCCATGACCGAACCTTTTACACCCATCACCTATATCCTGAAAAGAGGTTTAAAAAATGCAGAAGAACCAAAATTTCGTACTCTACAATATTGGATGGGCGCGGCTGAGTTTTCCTATTTTCAAAATAAAAAAAAAAAACTTATAAGATATATGTGCTGCACTAGCAAGCAAAAAACCCAGAAAACAAAGGTGGTCACAGTTTTTGACGCCTAAGCGTATGGGCGTTGCGGGCGTATCCTTTGACCAGTTCGGGTCATTTAAAAACTCTTTTGCAAATTTATAGGTGATGTCTTCAATTTTGCAAACGAGCGAATGATACCACACAGTTGCGCAGACGAACATGCTTAGGTGCATTCCGAATTTGAAATTGGACAAGAATTTATATACTTTGTGACGTTTTTGAAGCATGCTTGTAGGTGTTGCGTTTCAAAGGTGTTGAAATTGAATTTTAATATACCATAATATTGAGTAGGTGTGGTAAATTTTTCCTGTTTCTGTTCAGGTATTACATCATCGGCCATAAAATATACGGTAAAATTTTTGCGTATTGTTCTGCTGTGCTTTATGAGTAGTGAAGAAAAATCAATTTTTTATTCCCTGTGATAAACAGAGGTGCTTTCAGTTTACGCGGTACTTAAGGCCTGTCCTTTAATCGATAAAGAACTTCTAATGTTTTGGCAAAATATTAAGGCGATATTGTCATGTTTCCAAATGGTAGAAGGCTTACTACGGACACTACACCGATGGACGGACAGATTGAAGGACACGCGGGCATGCTTAATCGATACAGATTTTGATAATGACCAAGAATATATACACTATATCTGTGATATCTGAAGTGTTCTTCTGGATGTGGCAAACGCTTGGACGAAGTTAATATACCGCCAATCTTCGGTGAAGAATGTGAAAACGTTTCAAATGCTAGGTTAAAATTAGAGAGATTTTTAAATTTTGTTTTAGTTTCTACCAACACTACTACTACTACTCATGTTTTAATGGGAGTCGTTAATTTTTTCGCCTATCAATCGTTATGATATCATTATGAACAGCTACGACCAAATATAATTTCAGATAGTTATTAAATTTTGAAATCTTGTCAATGAAAAGAACCGGGTACAAATGCTACAAAAGTAATTGTAGTGAACTAGAACTTGTAGGGCCTTAAGTTGTTGCGAGATGCTGCACTTTTGTAAGGCAAATAGATTGTTATGCATGAGAGCTTTCACGAAATTATCCAACCGTTTTCCTTATTCTCTTCCATCTATAAATATGTTAATATGACGATATATGCATACATGGGAGAGCAGATATTCTGAACCACGTTTAATAACAACATTGCTTAAAGGTAATATACAATTATTTTATTAATTATACTGTTTCACTCTGATGAATATATTAAACTCAAGAGATGAAAGATTGCTTATGGGTTAGGCATGATTAGGTATTGAGAAAAAGACCCACAAAAAACAATGTACAATTGGACCGTTCTACTTGACTCCAAAAAATGTACACAATTTTCCTTGGGATGATCTAAATTGAATCGAATATTTCACTCCGACAGTTTGTTCGTTTAAATCCGCGAAATGTGCAGATAAGTGTGCGAAGAATAACGATCCGGACGGAAAAACTTATATATATTCAGGGAATGATTCTTAACCGATCGGTATAATAAAAGGTGGGTCTATCTTCTAAGTCCTTGATAGCTCGGGCCAAAATTAATATACCCCGTATCGTAAGTAGTGCAGGCTATATAAAGTCAAAAGTGTCTTTTTCATCCATCGGATAAGAATGGTGACGTCAAATTGCGTCTGCCACAATATCCGCGATGATAGATGATTAAAGTCACTTGGAAACGCGCGCTTGTCAAATATATACACATTCAATATGGACCTTCCGAAGGATGTTTTATGATGTAACAAACAAAAGCAGAGATCTCCTATGCAATTCAATGTAAAATGTGAATTGATAAAGCAAATAACACGCCCATGGTAACCAAAACAATTTGCATTTTTTAAATTTTGTTATATTTTGTTATTGTTGGTTTGGAGCGAGGACTACCTCGAGAGGTACCAAATGTTCTTACCTGTCTTCGCTTTGCTATGCAATATGTTGAATGACTGGTCTTCCAAAGAAACGTCGCTACGAAGTATTTACAAGAAATAGGTAAAAAAGAATAGTCGGTCAGGTTGTGGGCTTCATTCGGACATATTAATATATTTAAAGATCAACGAGTACCCTACATTTGCCCAGTGATTTGCTGCCCTCTCAGTTTACATCTTTCATTAATGAGAAAGTTTGACAAGCTGTTAAACGTTCAGGATCCAATGATGATCTGTTTTTAAAAAGGATTTTATTTCGGCTTCACTTCTACAGTAACCATGCTCATCAAGGCCGATCATGTTTGGCTACTCATTGCCACAATTCTAATATCGACCTGTATGCTAATGATGCTCATATGTATTTTTCGCGCCCGCGGGATTTATAGAAGATTTAATTCATTGGAGCAATAAAGACTTGGATCGCGTAAGCCATTGATGATCTTGCTAAACTCGATCTTTGGCATGGTTTTAGGGATGTAGTTTTTTTAACTCAACTTATATACCCATGACCGAAAGAGCCCAAACGAAGCTCAAAATGTTCGCAGCACTTGAAATAAAACTTCAGTGAGATGTACATTCTCGATGAGCAATTTAAACATATTCGCCTCTCCGTTTGTATTACGTTTGTGGTAAACATTCTCCTGGGCCTTTAATACACAGATACCTGTTTAAAATTTGGCATAAAAGCCAGGTTAGCAATGAAAATAGGCCAAATCGATATAAACCCACTACTACTACAACATAAAGTGCAAGCACTTCTTTCTTCGTAAGCGAAATAATTGGCTTTCTTGGCCATTGATCATAAAAGATGTCAGTTTCCTATTTGGCAGAAATATGGAGTTTGCATTGTGTTTTTATTGGAAACGGGGCAACTCGATCCAAAGACACATAAACGTACAGAACTCCTCGGTCTTTCTTAGTGTTTGTCTCATTTATAAACTAGGAGAGTTACGCGGTAAAAATTTCTAGAAAAACGATAACATTCAGCCACGCCTCTTCGTCTTTTTTAAAATCAAGGTACGAAGCATAAAAGATGCGGTCACAGCCAAACATAATTTTCTAACTTGCCAGACTTCAGTTAGAGACAGAAAGTGGAAATTTCACAAGGTTCCTACTTACTTTTCACTCAACGCACTTTATACTTTATATTTCTCAACTATATTAAAATTTTATTAATAAGTACACAAATGGATTCCTTCCGCTTTTTACTAAAATTCAACTTTATGTAACATGTAATTGCTAAAAAGCAAATAAATATTTGCTTGCAATTCGCAAAACTTTGGAATTCAAAGAAAACGTATGGTTGTATATATGTATATATATATATATATATATATATATCCCTTTCTAGGAAATGAACTCAAATGAGTTTGATTATATACGGTCTCATTATGTTGAGATTAATATCGGCTCTAGATTGCAGATGATGATGGTTCCTGGATAGATGGATAGATAATCTGACATTTTGTTTAAAATTGAAATTAGGAGAACTATAGGGGCTTTTTGCGTATCTGCCATCAATAACAATAATGTCACTTAGTAGCCATTTAATAGCATGCTCTTCCATTCTTATCATTTGTATGTGCACGGATTCTGTCAATCCGTTCACGACGTCGAATTTTCTTAAAAGCACATTCTATGTTTTTATGTGAATATGCGCTATGATATACACACAAGTGTGTATGTGCGAAAACAGACCAAGCAGCAGGCATGTATGGAGCCAATGTCATATGTTTTCTTGTCATCGTTTATTTTGAAGAATTGAAGAATTCCGTGTTCTCCAAATACTTTGACGTAAAAAATTCAATAAAAATATTTCTTACCAAGAAATATGAAGAAATTTTTCGTTATTAAAAAGATATATATATTGTAGGTTATTGTATGGTAACGTAAACCGTCTTCCGTGATTTTACGTTATTTATTCAACTCATTTTTGAGATTAAGTTCGAATCACTGAATTGTGGTTATTACGATAGTCCAGGTTTCATTCAGAGGATTAGAAGATCTATTTACAAATTATTTTCAGGGACTTATACTGTCCGTTCGAATATTGCAATTTAACTCCCTTGATTCGACTTATTTTCGACTCCTTTTTTGACTAATCCCCTTCCCATTCGCTTTTACAAGCGTAAACAATTCCTTCGTATTCTTAATTGAACACTATTTCACTTAAACTCCGGCCGTCGGCTTTCACGCTTCGCTATTTTTTCAATCCTAATTTATTATTTTAATATTGGCTTACAATAAAGTCTTAAATTAAAAGTAAAGGAACCGTTGTGTATAACATATTCCTGCTCTTATTGAGATAGAACAAGCGTAGTTCTAAACGAGTATGTTAACTCTTTGTACTTCGTAGGCGCCGCTATTCCGCCATTTGCTATTAAAATTAAAATGCTCACAAAGTGTAGTTTGCTTTCACTGAGTACAAAATTCCGTGTCCAAAGTTGCTGTGCACTCTTAGTGAAGTTTCTTTTGAGAAAAAATCGAAGAAGGAGACTATTGGAAAAGGTTTGCGATCCGTTAAAAGGAGCATGATTTTTTATATAACGCAAAGACTTACAAAAAAAGGACAGTGTAGTGTGTTCTAAGCGGAAAAGTTATTCCGGAAAACATGAAACAACCGACTATTGTGACATATATCCAAGTAAACCACGGATGAATAGGGGAGAGTGCTTCTACAGATATCTCCCTATGCTGAGCGACAAAATATTAATTTCAAATGTCATTTATTTTATCACAAACTGAATTATTTAAATAAATGAATTAATATTAACATTAAGAAGATATATATTAATAAAACAGAAGTTTATTTTTCAGATCCCCCAAAGCAAAACTGTCTCGGAGCTGCTGCACTTTCAAGTAAAAAAAAAAAACACTCGGAATGCGAAGAGAAATATTTAATGAACACTTAGCGGAATTCGTGGAATATTTCTCATTGTTTTCTACGAGTGAGTTTTTATACCTAAATTCATCGCGACATTTTTAATCCGTTAATCCGTTTTTCCACAAAATTTCCCCTAACCGCGCTAAATTGTCCCATTTCACTTCGTTCCGTTCTATTACAACGACGTAAGTACAGCATAACTGATTTTATCCTTTCTTTGCTCATGAAAATTCAAATCGTAATGATATTCTCATCTACTTATTTTATTTATATACTTATTAATTTTATTCTTCCATATCATATATGTGACTTATTCTACACGGCGTCTATATATATTATGTTATTATTATATTATTCACATACCAGAATTAAACAATTAGCTAATTCTAGCTAATGAAATTTGAACTGTTTTTTTCGATATTTCCTATAGTCAAAATCGGCATGCTGTTCTGTGAAGAATTTCGATTTTTTGTACAACAAAAGTCTTAACATAGAGTCTAGCAAGTGACGTCCAGCACACTTCTTTTTAAATATTTGCATATATGATATATACTGAAAGGTACTTCTACGTATGTTCTTCCTCTTGCTTCTTTTCTTCGATATCAGTATCGACACCGAAGTTCTAACTACATACTTCGGAACCTATTTCCTATGGTTAAACGTCGGCAATCCAGTCTGCACTCGTTCCTTGCCGGCTCTCTGTTATTTCGTCCTGCTAATCTACAATTAAATAATGGGTTTCTTCACAGTTTCAGCTTGCACTGTCGAATCTACAGCGAAGTATCTTCATTGACAATAATCTTGCCATAAAACACTATTTCGTACACTATTTCCTAGCGAAGATCGAAACTTTCCGAAAAAATTCTCCAAGCTATCCTGGTTTAATTTTCCAGGCAATATAAAAATTACCTCTCCATGCATACTAAAAAGATCCTCTACAAGATTTATCATCAATGCTATTGTTATTACAAAACATTCAAATGTTTTCACTCCGATTTTATCTTTAACAACAAGGCCTCTCCAATATTCTTGTGCTTCCAATAATCTTGATATCTTTTCAGCTATCGTTTGATGAGAAAACTCCCGAGGAACGATGTTCTTCAACTTTGAAATATGTTATTCATCTTTTCGAGAAATTCTCTGACAACATTTCTAAAATATACCGATACCAGTACGAAATGCATGGCACAGAATATTATCAAAATAAACACAAATTAGGTATTAGAATTTTTGATAAGATTACGGAGAAAAACGAACGATTAACTAATCATTTACCACGGACGAAGGCTGCAGCGAACATAGGCGCGACTTGCTTGCTGAACTTTCCGTTAAAAATTTTATTGTACCGAAATCAGAGAAGAAAGTGCATAAGGTAGGATTAATAGCCAGTTTTTAATATTTCATTTATTTAATTAATTATTTAATTCTGAAATATAAACAATATAATAATAACAATATAATGTGAATAGACGTCGTATCGAATTTTCATTTATGTAGTCATTTACAATATGGAAAATTGGGTAAAATATGTCAAATATATAGGTGCGAGCAAATAAAATTAGTAAGTACAAAAATAAAATAAATGAATGGGATTAAGATAAGTATAATAATAAAAAATTTCTTCGTATTTCTTTATATGAAAATGTTTATTGAAATATGCCGAAGCACTTGGAAAACATGGTATTTAGAATTCTTCATTTTTGAAACGAAAATAAATTTTATTTGCTGCATACGTACCTGTTGTTTCGTCTTTTTTCATACATAAACACTTATATGTATACCATAGCGCATATTCACTTAAAAACACAGAAATGCATGTGCTGATGCCTTGCAAACGTTTGAGAAAATCCGAATTCATAAAGGGATCAACAAAATCCATATACATACAAATAACAAGCATGAAAGAGCAAGTTGACAAATGGTTACTAATTAATACTTTTTATACTAATGTTATTGATTACAGATACACAAAATGTCCCTAAGACTCTCCTAATCTCAATTTTGAACAAAATGGTGGAACGTGTATGCTTTTCGTTGTTTCTGGTTATATTTTTATTCTTCCATATATTGTGAACTAGTTGTGCTAGTAGTAATAGACGCAAGCCGAATACAAGCTTTTTATTTATATACTGTAATAGGTAAAAGAGTTCTTCATGCACGCCTTTTCAAAACCATTACATTAAAAAGAAAATATTTTGTTAAATGTGAGCGCCTGTCAATGGTCCGACCGCTTCCTGTCTTTGTACGGGCTAAAACGGTCTTTAGCGGCGAATTGCAGTCTTTTTCGAACTGAAATTTTCATAGAAAATTTGACGCTGCTGTACCGACACCAGATTATACGAACCTTTTTTATTATTTTATTCAAACTCAAACATTACACACAAGAAGATGATTTAAACTTAGATGTAATATAAGTGAATAAAATGTGCACCGTATTCTATCGCAATCTTGTCCGTATCGTATCGGGAACATGTTATAAGCTAACGTGAAATAATGTAAACCAATGCAATATGTACCGTGTTGCGTCGAAACCAAGTCTTAAGGTGCAAAATTGTATCATGAAATTTCTTTCCAAATATATCTGTATATATAAGCGAAAACGCAAGTTAAGTAAGTTAAGTCAATTTTCATTAGGAAGAAGAAAAAAAAAAAAATGAAAGTTAACATATTGATGGAATACAAAAACTATAAGAACAGATTCAAAAAATGATGATGAAAATGAAAAATTTAATATTTTGCTTCTTTTTTTCTCAAAGTAGGTTGAAACCATTCCGATTAACGATAAAATAAAAAAAAAAAGCAACTGAAACGAAATCCAGTGGAAATTATATGTATTTGACATTTATGAAATCATCTTATTTCAATATCGTGTTATAATATTTCCAAAACTTGTGTCGAAACTGTGCTGGACAAGTATCGTGCTGAACGAGGGACGCCCGCATTCTGTAAATGTTTTCATCTTTTGCTATACTAAGCTTTAAGTAAATTACGTTGTACAAAAAGCAATAAAAAAACAACCATATGGTAAATGAAAAAGTAGTCAGTTCAAGGCGAAGATATTTTTATGTTAAGTCTAATAAATGCACATCTACATATATGTTGGAAATTTGCTAGAAGCCTTTTTACATAAAGCACATATCCACCAAAAGTTGCAGCGAGTTCAACGCTCTTATAAAAGCCAGCATTTTACTTTCGTTTAAACAGCGGAGTCTCAAAAATTAGACCATCTAAAGAATAACAAGCTCTTAAAAGTTCATTTAATTGTCTCATTCATTTAATTCGTGCTCATCCAGACCGTATCATTTGGAATTAGCGAACGCAATTCTTGCCATAAGACTCAACATTTCCTGAGTCTACCATATTGAGAGGCGATATGTCATTAAAAGGGCTTTTGGTTTTTTTTTTTTCTTTTTTTTCGGGTAAAATCATAATTGACGAGCTTTGTGTTTCTTGCAAATGAAAAGAAAAAACTCCGTCAAATATTTGCTTATGATATCTTCAGTTATGTAAGAAGAAGCATTCTTAGTTATCGAGGTTAAAGAAGCAAGTTAATATTATAATGAAAAATGAAATTTCTATATCATACGACTTTGCAAGAGATGCGATTGAATTGCGATAAACTTAACTGGGAGCTGGCTTTACAAAGTAAGTATTGTCAAGGTAAACAAACCTGTGCGATTTAATTTATTAAATAATTCGCTGAAGTAATTAAAAATAGAATTTTATTTTTATAAAAAAAAAAGTAGCAATTATTACATCAACACAACTTTTATGATAACTGAATAGTATACAAACGGGTAAATAAATGATTGTAAAGAATACCTCACTTATGTAGCCTTTGCCGGTTTGTTTCAGTTTCCATTTCATATTCAATTTCCACTTTGCTTTTTCTAAGCGGACGTTTAGAAAATTTACCGAGTTGCGTCGCCGTAATTTTCTTGCTATTTGCCGAAGGTTTAGTTGACAGTTTGGAGGGAGCTCTTACAAAAGCATTAGCCGGTTTATCCTGATTTTATTAATTAAATGCATAATAATTTTAAAATTGTTTATTAAGGCAAACTTTTGTATTACTTTGTTATTAAAATAAACACTGTGTCATTAAATGCTATATATAAAAACAAGTTTAAATTTTTCTTTATACAGCGTTGACCGTGACTTTGAAATCAATTTTTTTTCTCCATTAATTAAAAATATTTGACCGCTTTTTAAGCTTAATAGATGGCTATTGCAAAGATATATATATATATATATATATATGAATGTATGTACATGTATTTTTTCGATTATTAGTTAAATGTGGATTCAAATAAGGATAATTAAATAATAAAGCTAATAACTCTCATCTTTCTTTTTACTAAATTTACATTTAAAAAAATTTGCACAAATTTTGCAATAGCTAGGCTTTTCATTTATCTTTTTCATTTATTTATTTATTTTTTTCTTATTTCTTGTAATTTAAGAGTCTGCAGACTCTTTCATTTCATTCACGTTTCCTTTCTTTGGTTAAACGGAGATAAACGCGCGCGCAAGCACATCGCAAACTGTTTACCGCATCAACTGTTGAATGAAATTCTTTGAAATTCAACAAAATACATAATACGTTGAGAGAAAAATCTATGAAATGTTTAGCTCATAACGACTATTGAGCACACAATATGCAGGTGAAAAAGAAAGATGATGAAAAAAAATAAATAGCAAACAATCTGCTTAAAACTAATAATAATGTAAATCTCTAAGCTAACTTTGGCATTTATCGTTTGTCTAAAAAGTACTTAGCCTTTATAGACAGTTAAAAATCGTGTATCTATTTCATTTATTCGCTTCATTTTCATATATTTTGGTTTTTGGTAGATAGTAGCTTGATCACCAGTTTCAGTACTTTTTAGGCAACGATTTAATACATATTAGCAATAGCTGACGCTATGAGTTTTGGAAAGTAAAAGCAACAACCACTACTGCTTACATAGTAGTAACAATAATATCTAGTGATAGTAGCATTATATAGCTAGCTAGCTGCTCGTGTGTTATATCATTTACACACATGTATAAAAGTGGAAAGGTGTATTTTCATGATGATTATTACTATTATTATTATTATTATTATTTGTTGTTGTCGTTATTGTTAATTATTATTGTTGTTATAGAATATATACAGCCAGCGCAAGATAAATATTATATATTATTAACCGCCATCGAAACAACAATAATAAGAACAATAACAATGCCTGCATACAAGTGCAAGAAAAAAATGTAAATCCGTAATTCTCAACCAAAGATCCGTATAGTTATTACTATTGCCTATTGTATCGAAAATATAAAATGTTTTCATAATGTCAGACTCATTTTGCTTTCTATGATTATTTATTATGGACGACTTTTAAAACCTAGTTAACCTTTCAATCGGATTTCTGTAAATTTCTTGACAAGTCAAGTGGCATTCAATTCCAAAATAGTCCTGTGTTATTAAAACAGAGGATAAATATAATATTGCGTATACACGCGGGAAAAAATTCAAGTCAGCAGATCTCCCTCCCTAATCTCTTTAATTTGTGGTCACAGCAAAACGCAAATGCAAGCTTTTAATAAATTATAAATAAATCGGCTTATTGTGAGCAAAATTGAATTAATTTCGATCTCAATCAAAAGTTGAATATAAAAATGAACGTTTTCTGAGTGCTTGGGTTTGAAATCGCCCATTTCAAAACTATCTTTACTATTGCATACAATCAATTTTAGTCTACAGTCAGTGCTTGTAAAACAATGGCGTTTATAGTATGATTATATAAAAAAAATGTTGGGAACTTCTACCACTAATTACAAAACCTTTCCACTGTAATCATTATTAAACGTTATATGCTCTCTATCAGAGAGATTAGATTTTGAATGTTAACTAGTTTTGAAAATTTTGTATATTTCCTTAATTGGTGCCACTGTTAAATCCTAATAAGAAATCCATGTTCGCCTTGAAAAACGAATTTTTGACATCCACCTTAAACAAATAAATCAATTGTGTATTCTTTTTTTTTTTTAATAGATAGAGGGACGAGTACATTTCTTAAGGTCCTGACTCGTTTTCAATTCACATTTGCTAAGAACCCATTCCTAATTGCTGACGTCCGTACGTATTTAAGTTTAACTTGCAATCTGGTGTTGATCAAATATATATGGGTCTATTGTGAATTTCTGAAGATTATCAACGAAATGACCGAATTAATATGCCCCTATAGCTCTATAGAAGATGATTATAAAAATATATTTCGTCATCAACACAATAATGTTAATTATTTAGCTGTTAATGTTTTGAAACTTTGAAATGTTTATTTAAATAATTATTGAAGTTTTATAAGTTACTGCGAAAGCTCTCTAATGTACATACGTATATATAAATATATATATATATATATATATATATAAATTTATTTTTCTAGTAACAAACGTTTCTGAAACTTCATCTAAATCATTGATAAAAAGATTGTATGGGTGTGTGTAAAACATTTCCTTATGAATTTTAAGGATTTTACTTCTATTAGGCGCCATGTCACAGTGTTCACTTTATCTAATATTAAGGACATTAGACTTACCTCAATGTCTGAAGTGCATTCGTCTTGTGACAGTTCAAAATCGCTGTTAACTTCAATTTCTTCTTTTTGCCCGGAATCACTTGCAGCATCTTCATTGTCACTTACTTCATCTTCATGTTCATCGATTTCCTCATCAGTGCTAGCTTCCACAAACTCTTCACTCACATGGTTCCGGATCAAATCATCGTTATTCATTTCGTGCTCCAATTCCCGTTCTTCTTCTTCTTCTACATCGGCTTCCATTTCTTCATCATCTTCAATTTCCTCGGCTGCTAAAGCTTTATTGAACGCTGTTTGAGAGAAATTATAAATATCCTGATATGTTCCACGTTTTAAGCGCTCTAATAGCTCCTTCTCAATATGATTATCGATTTTCGCCGCTATCAGTGCCTTTTGTTCTCGCCTCGCTTCTCTTCTTTCAATTTTGCGTGAAAGTGGTACTATTAGCTTTTGTCTACGTAGTTTCAATTTACGCATACGTATAAGGTACTGTGTAATTTTCAAAAATCTTTGCTTGTTTTTCGCTATCATATACTTGGGCCAAAACACCAGATTCTCGTTGATTTGCTGAATAGCTTTCTCGAAATTTCGAGATAATTTTACACGTTCCCATAATTTGCTGGGCATATGAGCACGTTCAGCAGTTTTCATATACAAATATATAATGCCTTTCTCTTCGCGCACAGTGGCATATTGTGAATTGGCTAATGGACAAGTGCGACGTGTACAAAGACCTGTTATATTGTATTCATTCCGGCAAAAAGTTCGTGTATCAGTTCTTTAAAAAGAAAATTTATATATAATAAAACGAGTAAACCAAATAATGAAAACAATTCGAACTTACTTGACTTTATGCGAACAGAATGACTTATTGATTATGCTCCAAACAACCTATATTTTCATTTTCAATTATAATTACTCCCTATTGTTGAAATATAATGTTATTACTTACATCGTCGTGCTGCATTCTCTTAAAAAATTTATTATTATAATTTAAAAAATATTATACATTAAGAACACGTGCATCACACTTTCTTCTTTATTATTATCAATAAATTATTCTTTCCCAGCTATCCTGCAGTGTGGCCAGATCTAAACAATTTGTTTTTCGAGCAGGTTTACTTAATTTAAATGTTTGCATGAAATTAACCTAGCAGAAATACTCTTGCTTTAGCATTTTTTTTATGTAATACGCTTCATTACATTTTCTATTCTATCTTAGTTTCATTTTTCTTAATTCATTCCCATTTATTATCAAACTAATGCTGGTTTCCATGAGATTATCAGTTAACATATACGAGTTAATTTTTCAATGGCTAGGTTGGAAAAATCATGTGTATGTACATTTAGAATTTACAGTATATAGGAGATAACATTTTAATCTGAAGGTTTAAAAGTGCAACAGTGCAATGAGGCGAAGTCGAAGACTATGCCGACTACAACTTAAAAAAGACGTCAAGTGTTTGTATTGAACTTATCAGACTTATTCGAAACAAAAATTATCTAAATTCCTTATTGTCTTAGTCCATTTAATCTCCACTAAACTAAAAAAAAAGCGTATTTACTGCAAACCTTATATATTAAATTCTCCGAGTGTTGAGTCCAAATAATGGACTGAATTTATTGGAAGAGCAGAGAGAGTACCAACTATTCACCCGTTTCACCCGGTGTTGCTCTTCAATCTAACTTCAACGAAAAAAAACGACCGTATCGAAAAATGTTATTTAACTACACCATTCGTGGTAGGACATAGTAACTTTGTGCGGTTATATACAACACCTGCAAAGACTTGATCAAGTCCGACCAAAAACGACAATGGCGATAAGATGGAGCAGCATCAACACAAACCTCTGAACGCGTTTGGTGGACTTCGGCTGCACATTTCTTCAAATAAACAATGATATTAAAAAATAATATTAAAAAATTGTTATTTTATGTAGGGAAAGATCAAAATCATCGAATTTAATCGGTTTTACGTGTAGAAGTCCCTGGCTAAAATTTTTCCAACCCCCTAATATAATAAGCAAAGTTGTGCTGAATATTTAATGGTAGGCCCTAGCTCCCTGTTATATTTTAGTTGTACATATATATTACTACCATTTTTTGGAATTGTAACTTGTATAATCATTTTTTAGCAGCTAAAAATTATCCTCTGCACGAAACAAAAATAAATTTTCCAACAGGATGGGGAAGCAATTAACTAATACAAGAAAAAGTAAATAAGTAAAACCGTTTTTACAATAATAATTGTAAGAAAACTGACTCAACCAATTTGAAGTCAGAAACGATAGCCTTTAAGATATTAAGACCACTGTTTAGGCTTGCAAGCTTTGCAAACATTGTTTCGATTTATTAGTTCATATTTTTTAGAGCATACTTGAAATAATTGAAAATTCAATCTGGGCCGGAGTTAATTTCAGCGAAAGGCCTAGGAAAACTGATTGATTTTGCTGGGATATACCAATTTAAGAAATTTATTACAACCTAAAAATCTTGATCCATTCATGCTTTACCAGGTCAAAGACCTTTGACAACTTAAACTAGATTTGAACAACTTTACAATAAGAGATAAAATGTACTTGTGTCGACAAGTGCAGGAAGTTATTACTTTTGATTTGATATTTCCTTTGTTTTGTTTTATTTTGCTATTTTCACGGCAATCAAATAGTAATGCCACCTTTTAAGAAATGCAATTTTGTTCCGTTCTCTTTGCAATTTGGTTTGTGCCTTTTGTATGTGTGCTTTAACAAGCAGCGTGGGTCTCCCGGCTTCTGATTATTGTTCTGCCCATGCATTCTTTGTAATTAAAAATATTATTAATTAAACTTTAAATTTTTAAGTGCAGAGTATTCAAAATTGTAATGAATAATAACGCCTTGTTGTCGTTAATTCTAAGCATTATCCCCGTGGTGGCTATTGGGTTTGTTTGTTTTTTAGTGTGTTATAAAGTGTACATAAAAATTCGGTGAGCGTGAGAATAAATGTGTAAAAATATATTCCCGCCTTAAACACGACCTTTACATCTATTTTTAGATCCTGTTTTCATATTACCGTGAATTGTTGGTTTTGCAATCAAAATACCAAAGTTCCGTATTTGGAATCGAATAGTTGGACATGTCCGTCCTGTGAACAATATAATGGCTTTAATAAAGATGGCGATTATAATAAAGAAATCTATGAGCAGCTAAATTGTAGTCAAAGTACAGAACGTTTCACGGCAAATCAATATTCGTCACACATCCTCTCGGTTAATATCCATAACGGTTTCTGTGATAATTGTAATGAAGCGCAACGTTTGAAAGTGGAAAAATTGTCTCAATTTCAACCAAAGTATGAGAAATACTTCGACCAGGAATTAAAAGTGTATAAGTGAGTAAAAAAATGTCTTTCCCCCATTCATCATTTTTTTCCCGTCCACGCCGAAAATTAAAACAGAAATGTTTTGAAGTTTATAACTTTCTTATATAATCATGGTAGCTAGAAAAAATCTGTATTGCAAATTTTTCTTCGCAGATCTCATTTAGAAGAGCAATATCGGTTATGTGCAACATGTGATCGTCATCTCAAAAAGGTTTTACACGAGAAAAAAAAAATGGTTTTGGGTTCGAAATTTCTTGATTTTATTATTAAAGGAGCCGAGACTTTGCGGCAACCGCATTCTAGCCAAATACATTACATGAAACAGCAATTATGGAAACAACGCTGTCATATTTTGATCGCCACATTTACAGTAGTGAACACTCTGTGTCTAACGGTTTCTCTACCTTCAATAAGTAAAGAACATATTACTTACTTAATTGGCAACTCAGCGGGGCATTACATCTTCATGGCCATTTCTCATATCCTGACACTAAAGCGGATTTTTTTGACATATTTTCAATTGTTGTGTAATCATCACATGGCTTTGAAGGTAACTTTATTTTGTCGCACTGTCTTTATGATGATTATGTATTCAATGGGCTTGAGAGTAACACACTTCAGCATGACTTCAATGTATATGAGCATGTGCCCGTTTGGTGTAATAATGCTTGCTTTCATACATAACATGATGGATGGTTTTCGGTTAACGCGATATACATTCCTGCTCGCTCTTTGGAGCGTATTGGCTGCTGGATTAGTAGAACAAGCCTACCTTCCGTCTAATGCATTATTAGTGAGTAAAATACTTTATTATGATTACATTTTTATGATTATAAACAATTGTTCCTACAGTTTCTTTCTTCGCTGTTGACCTTAATTTTGATATATACCACCAACACGGACACATCTCCAGAATCGCCTGACACTACTGCAAATAGTTTTCATAAACTTTACTCTGAAGATCTTTTAAACGATGATGATGCCATTAACTCTCTAAATCAACTTAATGGAAATTGCGCCTCCATAAAAAGTATTCACTCATTCCGTTCGTTTAAAACTCCTTCCCCTCTAAAGTCTATGGAGAAATTATCCCCCGTAACCTCCTCAGCATTTTCATTACATCAAATGCCACATGGAACCGCAACAACAAATTCAAGCTTTCGTAGTTTTGCTGAGCGACCGACATTCCCTAAACAATCGTACTTTTCAAGCGGACCGCAATGTTGTTACGGTTCTATCCATGATTTCCGTAACGGCTATAGGCCAGAAAATGGCAACTTTACATTAAACGGATCCATTACAAACAATAGTGTTTTCAATTCTTCTTTCATAGAGCCACAAACACATTTTTCTAACTGCAATACAACTAACAAAAGCTTCCTTACAGCTTCGAACAACTCTATATACTTAAGAGATAATAATCCTTTTACCCCTCAACCGATGCCCGGAATGCTTACACCCTTTTCATTGTCAAGCAATTCAATTTACAGCGAAGCCCATGCAACGAGAAGCAAGTTATTGTCACCTACTCGTTTTAGTGTCAATAGCTTAATGTCAAGTCCTTCATGTGATGTATCCTGGCTATCGGGTGGCTATTTCAATCAACAACCAATGACAAAAAATTTAATTAATACCGCTATTGATGAGAACATGTCCCGAGCTTCATCACATTCTTCAGGTTTTGAGTCACAGAACGGGCGCTTTAACATATCAAGGGAGAATTCTTGTTGCCCCGATATTAACGATATTCATCAACGCACCTTAACCTCAGAAGATGCAAATGGTTTTCAGCCTATTGAGTCACCTAAATCCAATGGCAGCTACTACTCGCAAAGACCTTCGGTACTAAAATCCTCCTCCCTTAGTTTGAATTCGTGCAGCTCTAACAATAACGACATATGGAAAACTCCACAGCCATCTTTGAACCGAAAAACCAACATAACTCGTAACACAGAAGACTCTTTTAATTTAAATAAAATCAATGAACAATTGCCAATCATTACAACGGGTGATTTGCTTAAAAAGTGAAAAGAAACGTGAAAATAGGCAACACTTTCCCCGCCTTTTTCCAATTTATTTCGTTTAAGTTGATATATTTCTGTTTATAACTAGTATTTTAGCAATCGGGAACATGTAGTTTAGATATTTTCGAAAGCAGGACAAGAAAGTGAACAAGTAGCTGTTGGAAATATGTTGGTTTAGTATAATTATTCTTAATTAAGTCTATTATCTGCTGTTTTTCGTTTTGTATTGTTTTTATAAATCAACTGTTTCATTTTGCTGATTATGTAAAGTTAATTGATGAATTTTATTAGTAAAGAAAAAGTACACCAAAACTCATATATTAAAGTATTTGTCACTGCCCCTCAAAGTTAATGAGTTGATGAAATAGTTTAAATAAATATATGCAAATAAATTTTTTTAATTAAAGGTTCACCTAAATATAGTTTTATTTTTTGATTATATAAAAATGTTGCTTATAATTCTTCACATCCTGTTTTTCATGAACAACGTACGTTTACCTTACAAGTGTTATCAAAAGAACAAAATAAGATTCGATTTTATGGTTTAACATTTCGTCTCCAACTTGCACTTGAAATGCTATTGAAATTCTCTGCGAATTCTTTTACTCTCTCTGCGTATAGTATAGTATAGGCTTTCGTTCTTGCGACTACCTGCATGTTAATATAGATATGATTTGGTAAATTACTCAATATTGACGTAATGTACAAGCATGGGATGAATCTACCAACATTGTTAAAAGGGTGAAGTTTAGAAAAACAAATCCAACATTGTAAACATCATCGATTGAGGACAAGAAAACAAGACTGACAAACGAACGGACGGACAGACAAGCTTAGATTGATTCAAAAAAGTCACTCTAAATCGATTCGTGAAATAAAAGGTGCGTTTCTAAACTTCTTCTGGTTGTTGCGTACGTTTGCAAAAAATCGATTCAAAAAGCGACTCTCAATCGGTCGGTATAATAAAACGTGGGTCTATTTCAAGTCGTGGATGGGGCATATATTCCATTAATATACGATCGTACTACTACAACTGATGCAGGATATAGGATTTTAATATTCTATCACAGTAGATTGCATGCAATGAAATATGCTCTTTAACAAAAGAAAGAAAGACTAACATGTCACGATATTTTGCACAGTTTTCCACCCTACAAAATGCAAAATTTTAAATAATTAGAATGAACTCAAAAAATAGGGGAAAAATCAAAGATGACATTCTAACTATGAGAATACAACTAACAAATTATATGTCGTCCTGCTTGGATGTTTCTATATCTGTATGTGTACAGTTGAAGCTAAAAATACTACACTTACGGCATGCAAAAGGACGGTTATGCTCCATCGTACATTTTCGAATAGATTCACTCTTTAGGATGAAACACGGAGGTGTTTATACCTGATTCTTGCATTTCTAAAAGAGTTAAGTTTCTTATATTTCTTATTAAAATTGTTTTGTTTTACCAGGTCTACTTTAGTAAAATTCGCGGTTGAAATTAAATGCCAAAAGGTTTCAAGTATTCTCTTAGCCGAGTAAGCAAATGATTTCGACTAACAACTCATTAGTCGTGCGTTCAAATCTCAAGTGTATCAGATTTTTCAATAAGAGCCGATACCTTAGATGCTAGATGAAAGGCTAATAACTAGCAAAATATAAAAACCAATAAGTTAAAAATATTTTTCATTTTTTTTTTAAATAATAATAAACCTACTTTTATTTGAACCTATGTTTTTTCCGTTCGTAAAAAACAACGGAACAATACTTTTTTCACAAACTTATAGCGGCTAAGAGTCGTTTTTAATACATTTGTGACAGCGTTTTTTTTGGACTGCATTGGATAGTTTAACATCTCTGCTTTTAAACAATAACATATGGTGTTATTACTTAATTTTTGAACATCGTGCTTTAAGACTTTAATCTTAGAATTTATTTCTCTGCAATTATTTTGCAAATCATCTTATAATGAAATAAATTAAAAGAAATGAAACATATGTAATGTTCAAGGTCCTATTTGTATAATAAAACATAAAAGCTCAAATGTTTTAATAGATAATGAAAAAAAGAGATCTTAAAATTTTCAGTGCATCAAGTTCATGTCAAGAGAATTCACTAATAACGGTCTAATAATTTATACAAAATGGGAAACCGTATCAGAAACTCTATTAAAAAAAGGTTTTCTAGCGTTCAATTACTTCGAGTACTAAATTAAATTCTACTAGTACTATTGAGCTAAACTTAGTAAACAGATCTTAATTAGGTCCTTTCTGAGACCCTTCTTACGTTAAATCAACTTCTCTACCTTGCTGGAGGGAGGATAAAGACCAAATTTGTGGCTTCTAGTACTTGGCTATTAGGGGTGGATGTCGTTTTCTTGCCAAAAACGTATGAACTATGAAACCCTTGGCGGAGGTCGCTGTCGGGAAGGCCTAAGCTCGCTGCATGATAGTCGAAATCAGGCTATCGACAGATCCCGTCCCGGAGAGATAATCTTGCAGTTTTACTTGGTTTACGTTATGCGAATAGTTACATTCAGATGATATTACGCTTACATATGATTTCTTTGATAAGTAGATTGCGTGTTGCAGGTCGAGTACCTAGGAATCGAGAAAGGAGAGTGCGAACGTCATTAAGCTCGTTAGTTTTACAATTACGAGATATATTGCAATGTCTCAGTATCTAAATGAGAACGTTCAATAATAATAATCAGCTTGAAGTTTATTATCATGCCAGTTGATAATTTGATGGTGCTCTGGCTATCACAATATAGATAGCTTTTTGCAGACAATCAACCTGACTGATTGGCCAGTATGTCTACCTGTAATGTTCTGCATTGATATTATATTCCTTCTAAAGAAATTATTATGATCAATGGAACACTTCTATGAAAAGGAGAAAGTGATGATAACGAATGAATGGTTTATTTATGACATTATAAGTTATGATCTCTCTTAAATAGTAAGTGACAAACTATCATTTTAAGTAATTGCGTAAGATCTTTCGTATTATCTCAATTCTTTGAACAACCTTGAAATATCCTTGTAAACATTTCAATTTCATGCCCGCGTTCTTGGGATATTCCAGTTCCTTTATGTCTTTTGTTATTCAAATTCGAACGTTGTTTTTTTTTTTAATTTATTCACTTATATTGAACCGCCAAAGAGCCTTTTATAATGGAACTGTGTATTTATGAGTAATAGAGCTCCTAACAAAAGTAGGTATTTGAACTGAAACCTTTAATTAAATTTGTACGGTCTTGCTAGAAAATTTAACCATATTTAAAAAGGGAAACTAGCATTCCCCCCTCAAATGAAAATTTCCCGATCGCCAGTGGCAAAAAATACGGAATAAATCATGTTCATCCTTTCTTGTCCAGCCCCTAGAACTACGCATTTGTAAGTGCTTAATTAGCTTGATATTCCAGATTAAAATCCATGTCCTTTCGCCCGACTATGCACCTATCGTCTGTTGTTAAACAGGTTGTAGTTCGCAACACGTGAGGTAAACCCTGAAGCTTGACAGGTATTTTTCAGTAATGGCTAAAGATCGACTTTTGAAATGCAACCAATGTGTCCACAATAATTAAAAAATTGTAATTTGCCATTTACAGCGGATTACAGATTACGCAACTGCCTAAAAACTTGTATAACAATCAAATAAGATTTTAACGAAAAAGTCGGTGTGATCACACCCACCCACAATAGGAAAGAAATTGTAATTGTCAGCACATAGAAGATGTTGATCTAAAACCTGGAATAAATCATCGCATATTCGTCCCAAACACTTATTTGTTTTACCACATCCCCAAAATTGTAAACAATTAGTTAATTACAGGTTATCGGAAGTCAACGAGTGAAGAATACATTGTCCGAGTGTGGAAGTTGTTTGAAGATAATCAGACGCTAACGGCGAATGGCCTACGGAATAGAAAGTGTCGGATGTTTGGAACATAATAAATAAATGGTCATGAGTAAATGTTTGTGTATGTAAATGTATGAAGGGCGGGTAGTTTAACTGGTAATATTCGTGCCTATTTCGAAGACCCCAAACTAATCACTCGGAATACTAAATGTCACACACTTGAGCGCTTTATGTAAAGACGTTCGTAATCTGCAAAGCTTCAAGCAGCGTTCCTCAAAAGGCTTCAATTTATGAGCTGGCTGTCATTAATCGTTTAACGAATTACACTATGCTGCCATTTGTGTATGTGTATGCATCCGACGTTAGACCACTAACCTAGTTAAATAAAATAATCAACCATGGGCCGTACTCCTCGTTCAATTCTTCTAAAGAATACGTCTTTGTTAAAAACTCCTTGCGAACTACAACGTAATTAATGAGTTAAATACATTGACTCGCGTACTTAGAAAAAATATTTTTGAAGGAATTAAAAATCTTTCTATCTTAGATTCGGAATTGACACAACCGAAGTTTTGATCTTTAAAAAACAGATAGCTCGACTTGATTGAATATCGCATTAGTTGAAATTAAAATCACGATATGCCTTTGCACTTTTCTTTGCGAAAGGAAAGTTGTATTTAATTTAACATTAGAATAAGCAGAGATATCAAACAGTCACATGAGACATATATAAACTATCGAAACGAATTATTTACTTTACAAAATGTACGGAAAGTTCGTGCGCTGTTCGCTTATATATTGTATGTACCAAGTATTTGGATTTGAAGGTTTGTTTTGATTTATCATTTTCGCTAAACACTGTTATCTATTTTGTTTGGCTAATGTAAAAATTTTTTTCTCTGGCAACGCCATTTATATTTTCTGCCCACCTATGGAAATTGCTTTTTATTTTGCTTTAATAAAAATCAAAACATAACAAACACAGCAAGCACTACAAAAGGGGAATCAAAATATTTGTACACGAACATGCATGGTAGTAACGACATTATCGACAAAGCCACAAACATTAACATTAGAGAATGAGTCGCCAACGTACAGTAATTATATTTAAATCGGAATCGGAGAGCACCGATGTGTATGCCGAAGAATTGCATCGACACTATTTTAATCCGATTTTTGTGCCGACCTTAAGTTTTGGTTTTAAAAATTTGGATAAATTAAACGCAAAATTGCAGCATCCTGATGATTATTCTGGTCTCATCTTTACAAGTCCACGTTGTGTGGAAGCTGTATGCAAGGCCTTAAAAAATAATGAATTGCCTGGTGCTTGGAAGATGTTGCATAATTACGCTGTTGGTGAGGTCACACACAACTTGGCGATGAGTGATTTGCAACAGTTGTTTACACATGGCAAACAAACAGGCACGGCCCGTAGTTTGGCTGAATTTATTATTGAAACATTTGATGGTGGTAAAGATCTACCCTTTCTTTTGCCATGTAGCAATTTGGCTCAAGATACATTAAATTTAAAATTACACGAAGCCGGCTTTCGTGTAGACGCATGCGAAGTGTACGAGACCAAGTGTAGTGCTGATTTGGCAGAACATATGGCCCGTGCATTGAGCTCGGAAAATATTGAATACATGGCTTTCTTTTCACCGTCCGGCGTCAACTGCACCTACGAGTATTTTAAAGCTAATAATATATTACTAGATAATTATCGTTTAGTAGCGATTGGGCCCAGTACAAGACGTGCCTTAGAAAGTAAAAATTTAAAAGTTCATTGTACAGCAGAACGTCCCACGGTTGAGCATCTGATCAAAGTCTTGATTAATCCAGAAGATAGTCGAGAGCGTCTTTTAAAAGAGTCACAAGTTGCCTTGGAAGAATAGCATAATATTCAATCGAAACTGTTAAGGCAATTGGCGTGGATGGTACAAATTGTTTTTCCTTGATATTTATGCGAATTTTTTTTATAAGAAATATTTTCATTTATTTACAAATAGCAAAACAAAAAAAAGATCGACATATTCTAGATATTGTAACATTATTAAATATTGCTTTAAATGAAAGAGAGAGAAAAGAAAGTGATTACACCGTATATTTATTTAGATGTATTGTAATGTATTTTATGATTTACCGTTATGTATATCCTTTAAATTGTGATGACATCAGATGCAGGTTCTTTTCTAATTATATTGATACATAAAGAATAAAATTCTTAGTCACAAAAAAAGCAAACAAACAATGTTTACTATATTCATGTCTATGAATCAACTAAAACAAAACAACAACAAAAAATTAATAAAGTACACTGAGTTATAGGAATTGCGGTCAACAAATACTCTCCAATATCTGTGTCAGCTAATGGCCAGTGAGTATATTCAATGAAATAAATATCTTCTCAACGATCGATCTGAATATCATCCAACCGCTGAATTTAAATGTAAAAGCCAATAAGCGAAAAAGGTGTAAGATGTTTATTATTGAAAATCTCACACCTTCTGTCAAAACCTTTGCGTTTCTCAGGAGTAAGCTTCAAATACCCCATAAAGTAAGTAGATTCGTTACCAGTATCAACTTCGGAATACAAGTAAGCCTTTGCGACTGCCTACCTGTCCGTCTGTGTCCAATTGTATTATATTTGTGGTAAACATATTCCGGTGCGTACAAATGCGGATATCGGGTGCAAATTTGCAAAGGAATTTGAAAATGGCTTAAACCGACCAAAGGAGACACTTTTAACACTATTAGCACACCTATGCAAGAAAAACCTCTTAATACCTTGGCCTTTCGTGGTTTTTGCTCGTTGCTATAAGCCCACAGCAGATACACGATATAAATTTCCGTTTCTCCTCTAACAAATAGAGCGTCAGCCACGCCCTACCAATACTTTAGGATTTCATGTTACGCTTTTAATCTGTTTTTAGTAAAGCGATGATTGTTGGGTGGGTATAAAGGATTCGTTCACAAACGAATATAATTTTCTTACTTGTCACCATTTGCTTGCATATAAATTTTCGTTAGCTACACTTTAGAATAAAGAAGCAGTTACAAGTATTTTGATTTATTTCATGTTCTTTATTATTATTATTGGGGCAAAACGAATAAGTTTTATAAAATAAAAAGTAAAGACTGGTTTATGGATTGATTCTAACAATAATCCGTTATCAAAGCGATGATATTTACCTATATATGACAAAACTGCTACGTTTACTGATATGTGTAAGGTGTTTATTCGAAATAGAGTGGAATTATGAAGGCACAGAGACAGTAATATCAAAGTTTTCGGAAAGCATTGCGTAGACCATCATTTTCATAAGGTAAAGTGATCTTGTTAAACACTTCTTTTTCGAATACTTTTGTCATCACGCTATTGAAGGATAATGCCATCACGATTTTCTCACTTGAAAAATTGGAATAAATACCCAGGCCAGAGGCCTGGAAAACTTCATTAATTCCTAATCAACGTAATGTTTTGAGTCGACTTAGCTGGTGGCCATCTGTTATTGAAACGGGGTAAGAGTGCAACATTTGAGGTTATAAAAAGTTAACAGATATTATATATTTCTTTAAGTGATGTCCACAGATTGAGCGAATGAATATTGATCTAAATGGTGAAAAGGTCAAGTTCAGACACACCCATTTTGCAGTCTCCATATGTTAATATCAAGTCACATAGGTATACTAATATAAGCCTTCTTCTAATTTTTGGCAGAGGTAAACACTGCTTATCTAAACGATCCACCGTAAGTGTCCGTCGTAAGGGTCTGTTTCTACCGGATCTTGGAACCTGGCAAGCGATTAAAAAACGTCAGTTATAATTAATATAATATTTCCATATCTCTTTTTCGTTTATTCCAGTTTGTAAGTTGATTGATTTTATTTCCCGGTTGCTGCGACTGACTGAAAGCCACTGAAAATTCGTCGCAGCGATTCAGCTTTTTGTCACTATAGAAACCCTGCACATCTGCCGTTGTATAGAAACAAGCAATTGTTGTTGTAGCTTTACAAAATATATATATATATATATATATATATATATATATATATATACAAGTATATTTATTTTTGATATTTTCTCTTAAATAATTTTTTTTCATTTTTCTAAATATAAAATTATTTCAATTTTAAAAAATCGTTGCAAATTCATGATCATTTCCTCGGTTTTATTTCTTTGATTGCTTATCTTTATAGATAAATTGTAAAAATTATGTCTATTGTTGAAGGCAGAAAAAAAATGTACTTCTTAGCAAAACTACACGTACAGTAACTGAAAACGACTTTTTTTTTTTTGTTTTTGTTCTTTTGTTTATGTGTTTTCGAAAAGTGTTGTTTATGTATTTAGGATGAAAGAAAAAATAAAAAATAAAATCAAATAAAAACATTTGCTTTTTATACGTATATACTTAAATTTAGATCTAACAATTAAACGCTCTAACAAATTAATCAGATTTGAATGCCACACTTTTGCAGAAACAATTGACTCAAATCAATGTTAAAAGTAAGAGAAAAACAAAGAAGGCAAAAAAATAAAAAAAGAAAATGCAGCAAAGGAATATAAATTAGTATTATTTATTTACTGATTCTATATGGATGTAAACTGAACTGTATGCAGCTGCATTGAGGCAAACAAACACTATGGAATTTTAAATGAAAAAAAAAAAATTCTTCAAGTAGAATATAAAATGTTTTATACAAAATTTAAGCATTTCTAAAAACACTAACATATAATCATATTTTTATTTTTATTTTTTTTTTCTTTTCTTTTTTAGTATGTTTCTTATATGTTAAAGTTTCTCATAGTTTTCAATAGTCGAACTTTCTGTTCAGCTTGCAATGCAAACAGATATCGTTATAAAATATAGTGATTGTTACACATGCATGCGCGGTTATTAAAAGACGGATTTGATTACGGCTTCCAATGTCCAAACAAAAAAAAAAAAAAAAGTTGAAAAAATAAAGGATAAAAACTTGCATTACGCTATATATATATCCCTTCTTTATGACAGAGGAGAGAGGACAGAGAAGCAAACCGAACATAATAAACTAAATTAAAAGGTATGTGCCGACGTAAGTGTTGTTCTTAAAGGGCAGGGAAAAAAATTTTTTTTTTTTTTTTTTTTTTGCTTTTAAAATAAATTTATCAAGATTTTATATAATAAAATGATAAAAGGGAATCTGGTTTTTTTTTTTTTCAAATTAAGCGTTTATTTGATTTGCGACAATAGTTTAGACTTGAAATGCTTCATTTATTTTTTTTCTTTTTTGTTAAATTTCATGCTTTTGGGTTCTTTTTGTTTTTTATTTATTTTTTTTTATTTATTTATTTATTTTTCGTGAATCTTGTCATAATAAAAAAAAAAAAAAAAAAAAAAAAAAATTATTATTTTTATTATATATATTTTTTCGTTAATTTAATTTTGTTAAACATTTCTCCTTTTCTTTTTATTCAAATGCTGTTTTTTTGTTACTTCTTGTTGTATTTGTTTTCAAAAACACTGTTACACATACACACTTGCTCCACACTACATATACATTTTTACATGTTCTCAAATTGATCTACGCGACGCTTCGTGTTGCCTTTGCGTATCTCGCGTAATGTTTTGTATTTGTCGCGACCTTGACGTACATTCTCACGATGTATTTTATCATTTTGTGTTTCCTTGCTCTCGTCGCGAGATTGTGCCAAATCTTTCTTCAAAGCCTAAAAACCAAATAACAAACAAGCGTACGGATGCAAATATCTTGACAAAATTGATTGGCAATAGTACTTACATTTAATTGATCGTGTAAACGTTCATTACGCTCGGCCAATGTACGTCTATCCTCGATCGGATCTTTGATATGCTCATCCGTATCTAAGTCACGTGACACATCGCCACTAGCATCGCCATTCGTGAGCTCTTCTTCATTCTCGTTCTCATCTTCAGCTACATGATGATGCTGAGGTGTTGTGGAAGCAGCCAATAAAGCTGCAGCAGCCTCGGCCTAACAAGGATAATGTATTTTAGAAAAGGAGCAAAAAAAAAATAAGGAAAGCAAAAATAGCATCAAAGACTTTTTCAAATAAAAATAAAATGCGGAACTTTTCTAAAATTTCAAATTCAAATATATTTTGGAAAATTCAAATTTCTAGGCTAAGATCTAGGGCTACATGTAAGTTTTAACAGATTTTTTAATGTAACTTGTCGCTTTATTGTGCAAAAATGGTAACAATTTCTTTACTCAAAGTATTCCCCATCTTTCTAACACAATACAAATTCCATGATCAAAGGGATCTTGCAAGAATCTCGAAGCTTTGTCTGATAACAGATAATAAACCTTCGATCGGAACCAATGCAACATCTGCAATCTTGAATGCAGACGAAAGGATAGTCCATTGAAGTTTATAATTGCTATAGTTGTCTGGACACGCGTCACAGGAAAGGCCTCAGTAACGCTATGTTAAAATGAAAAAGCGAATTAAAACGCCTTTGCGTACATTGCAGCCTGTTTTGTTTTGCTGTCCAATTAAATTGTTAGTAGTAAGGCTTTTTAGTGATGGCTCCGTTTTGTTGGAGCAACTCGTTGGAGCTAAACAACGACGTATATAATCGGCATTATTATCGATGTAATAGCTTGGCTGGTTTCCGTTTGCATTTGCATTTGTTATTCGTTACTTGTCACGAGGCAAATTAAGCACGAAAAGCAGTGCTACCCGTGTTTGGCTTTGATTCTCTTTGAACTTTTGCACACACTTTGGACTTTGCCACAAAAATATTTTGTCTATTGGTAACATTACTGTATTGTAAATTTTTTTATGACTTACTTGCGCCCCTATTGACAAATTATTTTAATCACCTGTTTGCGCCTGGCTTCTTCGACTTCGTCCTGCAAACGTTTAGTTTCCTCATCCTTGGCATTGACTTCTTCTTGTATACGCTGCACTTCCATTTGCTTGGCCATGATTTCTTCTTCAAGTTTTGCTTTCTCAGCCGCTTCCATGTTCTTAGCTTCTTCGAGACGTTGCAGCATTGTTTGTAATTCCTTTTGACGCAATTCCAATTCATCCTTAGAAGCCTGCACCTGTTTCAGTTGCTCTTCGAGACGACGTATGATCTCTTGTGCTTCCATTAAATCCCTTTGCGAGCGCTCCATCTCCTCTTGCATTTGCTTAAGACGATCTTCATATTCCTGTTGTTTCTTCTCGGCACGTTCACGAGCCGCCAAAGCCAACTGCAGCTTCTCGCTAATTTTAAATGTAAGCAAGAAATAAAATTAAATGATGAAATTTTCTAAAAATTTATTTTCCTTTATTTAATCTTACTTACCGCTCTTGTTGTTTGGCATTTTTCTCCTCGCGTGCCTGAGCTTTCATTTGTTGAACGTCAATGGTGTCTGGCTTACGACGACGCATATATAATTCATGATTACCCATGCATAAGGCTAAAATACGCTTATTGATTCTCACTCGAGGCGCAAAGAATACAAAATCCGGTGCTTTCTTATCGATGGGTTTAATGATAAATTTCCGATCTGAAAATGATATATTACGTATTTCCGACCATGGAAATCCAATTTTGGGCGTCAGCCTATCATCTTGTTCGTAAATATTTAAACCGAGCGCATCAACGCCTAACCATAAGTCCGTATTTTTCTTGTTGCGTATTTCAAAATAGTTGACACCGTACATTTCCAAATCTTGCGCTATTTTCAAGTACTCCATCATGGCATCTTCACGTAAAATGCCACGATGCTCTTGCCACCAAGTCATTATTGATTGCTCCCATTCATCTTTAGACATCTTGTGCTGATCGATAACACGCTGGGGCAATAGTCGATCGTTGGCTAGAAAACCGGCCGTATGTACCGATTTATTATAATCACCATGACGTGCTTGCACCGCATACGAAGCCAAAAGTACCGAAGTTTCCGGCGGACAATAAATTTCATCCGTTAATATGGCATTCTTAACTTGCAAATAGAACAAGCGCAGGGTTATATCCTGAATAAGTTCTTCGGCAACATCCTCAGGATAAAATTTGGCTCGGAATCTAAACTGCAGAGGATTCTCTTTTTTAACATCCTGATTCATTACCTTTAACGATGAAAGTAAAGCAAAAGTTCATTTGTTAAAAATCTACAAAATTCATTTTCATTATTTCATTAAATAATTTAAATATTCTATAAAATCAATATCGTATTAATTTATTTTATATTTCATTACCCAGGTGGAAAAAGGCATCGATCCAGTCTGTATGGTAAGCAAGAATTCAATATATAATACAAATAATTATTACTTTTAATTATTTCATATTAAAATAATCATTGCATTGCTTATCTAACTAACTAAAGAGTTGCTAAGAGTTAGTTAATCAAGAATAATAAATAAACAGGATTTCCGACAGGACATGAGTATTTGAATATTGTGAAACAAAAAAAAAAAAAAAAAAAAAAAAAAAAAAAAAAAAAA
>NW_023998431.1:662591-699460 GCF_014805625.2 Glossina fuscipes
AAAAAAAAAAAAAAAAAAAAAAAAAAAAAAAAAAAAAAAAAATACTTGACTAGCATTGTTTAATCAATTCAAGGGAAGGAGAGCTAAAGCTAATTTCTGTTCGTATGCCACCCACCAAATCCTCTTCATCGCTGTCGTCGGTATCGTCGTCATGTTGTTGACCACCATCTTGTGTTTTCTTATCCACATACTTTTTGACCCGTTTCAGATACTTTATAGTTTTAATGGCCGGTGATTCGGGCTAATAATGTTCACATACAAACGAAATTTATAAAATTTTAATGCAAACGCCAAACTTATATCTATATAATAATATTTAAAAAAAAAAAAAAAAAAAAAATTTCAAAAAAAAACTTTTTTACAAAAAATTCTTTTATATACATGAGAGTCGAAATTCTTAGCTTCTAATGTTTCTGATGCGTAATCTCCGATAATGGGATGTCGTGATGAATGAAATTGAGATTGAGATTGGAAAGCATAACTTCATTTATAACTTCAACTAACCTTTTTGTATAGTTTTATCCAAGTGGAGTCACCCTTTGAATCAGTGTATTGAAGACCAAAAAACCAGACCTCACGCAGACCAATCGTTTTAACAACTTGATCAAAAAGCTGCTTGCCGGTGGTAGTTTGCTGAATCGCAAACTCCAATTCGGCATCCATAGTGGTAACGCGAACATTTAGCTGTCAAAATAAAATAACAAAAAATAACAAAATTTGATATAAACGAATAGTAAAGCACATATGTACAAGGTGCCATTGTTACTTATATTCACATAAACAAATGCATTCTCATAAATACCTTTAAATTAAATTTAATTTTACTTCAGCACGGAAATAAATAAATAAATTAATTAATACCAGTGTAGCAGTCATTTGAATGTCAAACACCTATATCTACTAACTAAGCGATTTTCTCGAACTTGTTCCGGTCAATTCGAATGGTCTTCCTCCTAAGTCAATAATGTTCAAAATTAATTCATTCCAAATCGAATGACCCATAATATTAGCAAACTTTTGTAAGGCATAGTAATAAAGTTGCGGAAAATTAACTTTACTAAATTTGGACCTGATCGTTCTACGTATCAATAATCTAATCTGTTAGTAAGTTTCGCTTTTTTAATATAAGGTTAGTAGTAGTCTTGAGTAGTAGTAGTAGTAGTAATAGTAGTAGTAGTAGTAGTAATAGTAGTAGTAGTAGTAGTAGTAGTAGTAGTAGTAGTAGTAGTAATAATACTAGTAGTCTTTGAAAGAAAAGTTAAGAACCGGCCCTGCATTCACATCTAAAACATTACTAGCTTCGGTTGGCTTAAAGCGGCTACGTGTAATAGTCCAATAGATTCGGTTCACCTAAATCGAAATGCCGTAAATGAAAAATTAGTGCATCGCATCATCGACTGCTTAACAAAGTTAGAAATTTCAAATTATATTGAAACCCAACTAATACTAAGAGAATAGTGAGTCTTTCCCGCATCTTTTTCTTTGTGAAGATATGAAATCTTGAAATCTATCTAATCGCTAAAGTATTCCAATTAAGTTGTACTTTCTATCGATTCACATTACAAGTATTTCTTCCCCGTCCGTTTCTCCACTTCTTTGAATTGTTGTTTACTATTTTTTGTCCATGAAAGGCAATACACGTTACGTTAATTAATACCGAGATCCGTCATAATTTTATTAAGGATTGTTCGACTGCAATCAGTGTTCCTGCAGTTCGCTCTAGACCTGTTAAGACATTTGCTGATGTTTTGCCAGCAAAATTTGTCTACGCGAGGGCCTTCAGTAGCTTCTTTTGAAATTGATACAATTACGCTTATCTCAAAGAGTCGATCGAGAGAAATCGAATACCATCGTACTTGAAAAGCATAAAGTCATTTTTATATACATCTGCGAAAGATGAGGGGAGGAAGCTTCAGAGATCCCACATACGATATACATTCTTGATCAGCATCAAACTCTAAATCGATTTAAGCATGTCCGTATGTTTGTTTGTGTAATATCTGTTGGAAATATTCTTCAGGCCGTAGAAATAAAGGTATCGACTGTTTAAATTTGGCAGAGATATTGGAAATTCTTGGATGCTGGTTGGTATTAAAAATGGGTCCAATCCGCTGAATGAATGCGTCCACAATATCACCTAAACTGAGGACACCATTCTGTTTTTCAGAAGGATTAAGAAAAAAATTGTTTTTTTGTTCGTTACACATGAACTACGGTAGATAAATATACAAAAATTCAAATGTGCATTCTGTGGGCGGTGAGAAGGTAATTTTACGGAATGCACCCAAGCATGTTCGTCCGTTCATCTGTTAGTCTGCCCAACTGTGCGGTGTCGTCCTCTCTTTCGCAAAACCTAAGATATTTCTTACAAATTCGCAAAAGAATATTAAAAAAATGGATTAAACCGGTCAAAGAACGGGCCCAAAAAAGCCCACATGCCTATAAAACGGAAATTGTGAACACCTCTGTTTTCCGTGTTTTTGACTTGCTACGCATAAACTACAGTGCGCGCACAAGACTATACAACACATGCAAGTTCCTCTTTTATTCCGAAAATAGAAAAAAATCAACCGTGTCCGCCCCATGTTACATAATACGAAAATGTATAATATGCATCCCCATTTTTTATGCCTCATATAGAAGATTCGGTCACGACCCGGTCATGTAATTTTCCTGCTTATTTCCTGTTAATTTTAGTCTTTCGAAAATTGTTTACGTCACTTTAGACATTTTCCAAAATAGTTATCCCAGTTTTGGTTAACATAGACATACATTGCCCGTCTTTCGTTTGTCTTACAGACTTGTTTCACTTATTCTAATATGTGCTGATTACATTAACTTGATTTCACTTTCGTTTCACGTTCGAGTTGCAAAGTTTAATTCAATCTTAATCTCGATAATAAATTATTAGGTGTACAAATAAATTCTACAGATTTAAATTTGTTGGGTGTGTTGGTGCGTGCATTCGCTGCGTGCTTGACATAATCACTTTTTTTTTGAAGTTTTGTGTATTGCGTAGCTTAGATGTGGCTACAGTGTAAGTCATTTGCGGCATCGGAAAAAAAAGTCGGCTCAAGCTACGAAAATGATAACGTTGACTTGGAAAGAAATTGCTGTGAGCTATGAAACTATTTAGAAAATAGTTTTCAAAATTGAGTTGAAAAAAATTGTAGTCTTGACGACAATGAACGCTCGTGCACGTGCGTCCGTTCGTCTCCAGCTGAGACATGCCAGGCGATTATTCTCTAAACGTGTCTTCTTTTTTTTGGTCAATGCAATCGTCTTTATCAATTCGTCAATATCTCAGAAAAATTGTCGACAACCTCTTCGACGAAGTATCTAATACGAGAGCTTGTGCAGGTTACCCGATAAGAGATACAGCAATAGACAATGGTAGATAGAGTTGAATTTTATCAAAAAATTTACAAAATTTATGTACACACTTAACTGCAGTGACTGCGACTGCACGGTATGCAGTCACCAAATCTAAATGAATTCAAAAAGTGTCAATCTAGTAAACCATAATCCTTCCTACCTTCAACCAATTGTACTAATGATTAAAGGGCGAGTTGGGAAGTGTCTCTTCGTATTCTGACCTTGGGCTTGGTCTTTGTCCTTATAATAAGCTTGCGTTCTGTAAGATCTATATTCGGCTAATGATACCCCATCTGTGTTAGCTTAGAGGATAGAAAATCTTTTGTTCATTAAAAGTTCGCCAATAAACTAACAAGAGTAAGAAGAAAGGCAAGGAACTTTTAGATCATCTATTTTACTGATATATTGACCCTCAACTAGGAAGAATTTCACACCGAATAATAGACGACAAACAATAGAAGCTCTTGATATTATTTTTTTAAGGGGGAAGGAAAAGAGTGCTTATCGTTTATGTTTTAGTTCTTCTTTCCCAATTATCTTCCCAAGCATCTTTTTTGATTGAAAGAAAGTAAAATCCGTAAATCATTTGGTTTAGATACTTTTGTCGGAAGCTCATATTAATAAATAACATAAGACGAAATGTGGAAACTTTTGGAAATCATAATCAGGAAAATTCTCACTGGAGGATGATGACGATGGCTGTTGTTATTACCCAAAAGTATGCTAGAGATTGTAAATTGATTGAAGATGCTCGTGCGCTCGTATCATATCATATCATATATATTTGAAAAATTAGGTAAAATGCTATGGTTGAGTCGTGTATTCATTCCCTTGGTTGAGTTCCGTTCATCGGGTATACATATGCGTCGCTCCCACGGGCGGCGCGCTAGAGAATTATGCTTTACGCATGAGAAGTTGATGCCTGGCATCGAAAGAGTGAGACTTTGCCATGAAAAGAGTGTGTAACAACAATAAATGTGTAACAATAAATTTGATGATTGAAGATTTAAATATTTTTTCATTGCAGATGAGAAACGTTACATTTAGGTAGCTAGCGAATAGTTGGAAGGTTATTAAGTGGTTAAGTTGCACAGTTCATATCTGAAAGTGCGCTTGATATAAGGTTAACAACGACGAGTCATTCATTGTCTTTGCAATAAATATGCAAAGAGTTCCCCGTTATTCCGCTGACTTCGTTTAGCTAACTTAGTTCACATTCGCACTTTGTTAACTGATTGCAATAAGCAAAAGTCCGTGTCATATGTATGTAATTTGACACACGCATACCAATAGCCCTCCTGATTACAACAATAGCTTTTTCAATATTGCAATTAATTGAAAATATGATGTAATTATAATAAAAAATGGTTAATATCGGAATAAATCCAATTAACATATAGGTTTTTTTTTTTTTTTCGAGATTAAAGAGAAACAAAAAATACGATACAATGCAGCAGGCACTGGCAGGCACTTGCCCGTATATTGTTACGTGCATGTTGTTGCCACACAAATAAACTGATAGTTAAAAGCCACTTGCATAAGAGCAATTTATTGGCCACTGTATTAAAACCCAATTAAAACTATATATATATATGTAGTTTAAGCGCATTGATGTGAATGTGTTATGCGATCCAAGTTTATGTTGTATTTTACATATCACGAAGAAAGTTGCCAAGATTATATGGGCACACATGAGGCGACAATATTGCAAGATCAATGTATTCTTGAGCAGATACGATTGTCATTAGTCATTTCAGCCGTGTGCCAAGCCATCGCGAAAATTGTTGGAAATTTCTTCTTAATAATAACGGCTAGAGCTTGCTTACAACAAATCACGTTTACGGCGACCATAATTTTCAAATTTTGAATTAATGGTTCTCGTTACCGGGCAACCTTTAACGACTTGATGACCTTATAATGACTTGATGATACTCGATAGGCGTATGAATATTGCTCGATATCGAATGTTAAATTTTCATATTTGTGCCATCGCAAATAACGATTGTATCCTTTTTGCGTTTCGTCACCTGAGCGTGCTGGCTTGATAACAAGAACCGTAAGCAATAGCAAATAATTGCTATTCGGCTGCGTCTGCGTAAAGCTGTGCAAATATGTAATAAGTTTGGTACTAATATTAACAAAGGTTAACTCTGACTTATTCGTAATAAAAATTTCTCTTAATCGACAAACACACGCGTTCTAATAAATGAACAAAAAAGTTTACCACTTTTATTCGCCTGAAGCGTTGAATGTTTCAAAGGTAGCGTTTTGCAAACTTTGCGCTGCTAACTCTGTACCGGGAAAGACATTTCCCTTTGAAATAAATAAAAAAATTAAATTTGTCTCCTCCTCGCTCGTATTCGACTGAACGTGATGTGACCAGAAACTTTTTAATAAAATTGATTAATAATAGAAATATCTGGTTACAAATCTAGGCATTCATCTCTCAAATCTAAAAGATCTTTGTACATTCGCTTCTAACGATTGCACTACGCCAAAGACTAAATGAAATATTTTTAGAGTTTCTCGATAAGAAATCGAAATGATATTTACTGTCGATTTAGACTTGTTCGTGCTTCGCATCGAGCTGAGAAGCTTAGCACGAAAGCGTTACTCAATTCTGACTGTGTACCGCATAAAGGAGAAATCTTAAAATTTAGAAGAGATATTTAGTTATCAAATTTGGACAACTATGCAAGTAAGAAAGAAAATAAATGTGGAAATCTGAGCTGTAAATGCTTCCATTTAGCGGTGAGTAACTGAGATGCACTTGAACCCAGTCAACGTGCGAACTGTGTATACAAAGTGTCTCAAAATTTACACAAGATTTGAATTTACCGCCATTTGCGTGGTAAACTTCTCTCTCCTTTCCTTTTGTCGCATTTTAGTGACTAACCAGTCAAGGGATGTTCTCTACTGTGCACACGTTGTGGTATGCGGTACGATACGGCGACGGTTAAGGAGACTTCTATGTAGAAGAACAAAGAAAGAGAGGGTGGTATTTATCTACGTTCGATTTGAAAAATGAAAGCATCAGGCACGAAAGGTGAGATGTGTGTCTACCGATCATCAAAGCGTTTAGTTAATACACTAGTACTTTAGTAACTATTCCAGTCGTAATCAACACATAGTAGAGATTAAAGAATAAACTGCATCGTGTTTTCATTTAATACGGTTAAGAAGAGTTGATTCAATTTAGTTCAATATAGAATGGTTGGGAAACTATTGCCTTTAAATTTGAACTATTGCCTTATGAACGCCTATAAGTGTTGATGCATACGATTTCTGTTTGCAAATACAGCTAAGAAAAGATTAACAAGAGACTTGCTGCTAACCAATGTTATTGCCAATGTTTATTTATTTAATGGACATGAAACGAAAGCATAATTAATTTTTAGATAAATCTTTCCGACGTCCGATATCTACCCTGTAAGAGGTGAGGCGGTTGTTCTCCGTGCTTGATTTCGGCTGTTGTTGCGACCGGCAAGATCACAAAAACTTCGATTAAAAATTTCGATTTGGACACAATTTAATATATAGATCAATAATTCCCGGGACTAACGTAGGAAGAACAAATATATATATATATATACATATTTTCTCTTTTTTTTTTTTTTAATTCATCTTTATTCATGAACATAGTCTCCTTCAATCTCCTTCAATGCTTCTCTAACATATTGACGACTTTTTCATGAAACAATATATCGGGATCCTCACATAAAGCTTGACTTTCGGCAATGAGTCCACCACATGATCGAAAGCTTATTCCATGGAGCACTCGTTCGAAGTTTGCCAGTCGATCATAGTCGGTTGGTGCCAGATTCGGAAGAATAGGGATGCTATCCCACTAACACCTCGAACTGTAATTCAAGCAATTTTGCCCACGTTTCGCGTCGCTAACACGTTGATGTTTTTGTTCCTGTTTGTAAGTAAAGCTCCGTTTTGAGAAAGAATAATTGCTCGAATGAATTGCTTTTGGATGCTTTTAGCGGTCTTATCAATTTCTTGTAACTTCACTTTTCAATAGTCATGTAATGTAGCCATCCCTTTTGGCCATCCACAGCGTGCATGTGCGACTTTCGCCCAAAATCAATAAACTACCGATGAATTAATTAATTTTATCGGTGGAGAAAAGTTACCATAGCAGCGATATTCTTAGACGTATTACCCAGAAATCGGATTTGTTTTGAAAATAACAAAGGCAGCGTCACTACTAAATCTATTCGAACTCCTGCATAAACGATATAAATGTGATATGGGGTTCTGAAAGGCGTGGTTCGAGGATGCGCGAATTTTTTTGATGGACACGACATCCGCCAGACATGTGCCAGCCCCGGCAATAATTAATCGATTTGTTATGTTCGCAGATAGGTGAAAAAATGAAAATGGATCTGTTCGATAACACTCACTCAGCAATAGGTCAACAAATAAAGAAAAAAAAAAGTAAATAAATAAAGATACTCGTGAATAGCGCATATATTTATCAGGGCCACACCTACACGCCCATTTCAAAAAATAGTTTTTAATTGGCGAATTAGAGGTATTCGAGGTGGAGGATGAGCCGAAATTCGCCTCAAGGTAAAGACAACTTGTTGTTGTTGTTGCACAAATGTTTGTGTTTGTTTCTATATGTTTATTTTCTCGCAAGCAAACCAAAATGCAACAAACCGTTTTCTGTTTTAAACTGCCGCCGCTAGTGTAACGTTTAAGGCGTATATGGTTGTCGGAGGAGACAACCATTTTGCCAAACGATCTATGCAGTAATTTATTAATTGTCACGGAGTTGCTCTATTTCCAAAAGAGTTAGTTAGTTAGTTAGTTAGTTCGGAATTATTTTCAACTTTCCTGCGCAGATGACACAGAGCTTTTAACAATTAGCTGCAATTTTCTTTTCTTTGAAGATTATTTTTCTTCTTTTTTTTTTTTTGTTTTTCGTAGAACAATTTTACTTGATGGTTGAAAAATGACTGAACTAATTTTCGTCTGTTTTTTCCAAGTAATACTTGTGGTGAATGTACTGACGTTGTTTATAATTCCATTGCATTTCCCTTTTCCTTCACTTCCCCGACACACATTTCCGCAATGACATTGTAACAAACATTAGTAGATACCTCTAACCCCAGCCCCATTGTCACTATTAAACACTTTTTGCACAGGGGTTGATTTACCGGCAAGCATTAGAGAACAGCATTTTTTGCAGAACGAAAGAAGAAAAAAAAAATGTATTTAATTACAAAAATAAAAAAAAAAAAAAAAAAGCAAACAAAAAAAATAGTGTGACGTTTAAGCTTTAAAGCACCTCTTCGAGTATTCTGCGTTGTACAAGCGGATATAGTCAGATAGCACAAGCCGTTGGTGTAATGTTAGGAAATATTGCGTGAAACGGTTTATCCGTTCCAAGTATTAGTCAGAGTTCGTGTTAGGTTCAATAGTTTTTTTTTGATTATTAAATCAATATTAAGCCTTTGAGCTTTCCAGTAGGTGCTTCTGTTATTGCACTCAAAAAGACCAAAATCGTGCCGGCTTTATGCCGAATGCACAACACAACGCTTATACATTTTCCGTTATTGTTTCCGTTATTCTATTATTTGATGAATTGCATTAATGAAACCAAGTTTGCATTCATTATATGCTCAACGAAAATAGTGATTTTCAAATATTAGATTCCCACCATATAGCGCAAGCGAGTGAGTGTAGGTGAGTGAGTATTAATGTGCTTAATGGATATGAACGTTTTTTTTTTTTTTGTCTCTTCTGTTTTCTCATAAAATTTGAAATTTGCTTTCCCTTAGGGCTGCATAAAAACCTATGACGGAGGGCCGCATGCCGGTCCGACTTATTTGTTCTTTAATCTTATATAACACTCTCATATACGTATGTATTATGGAGAAATAAATATAATGCAAATATTTAGGTTTCCGCAGATCAAACACATTCCCAATTATATATAGCAATTCATTACATTCGTGATTTATATTAGGTGCTTGTATGTATTTTGATCATTCTTTCACTTGAAAAAGGCATTCGTTGACAAAATCTGGTAAAATAAATATTAATCAAGAGGGATTTCCTCCTCTCATTCACTACAAGTTTTTCCCATCTTTCTGGCAACATGCCGGTACCGTATCGAAAGAACTATCGTTGACCTATTTTTTCGCCAAGTCATACTGCATCGATCTGAACCATTGGTAAGCAGAAGGTGCCGTGTCCGTCCGGTTTGTGCGACAGAACTACCCACTTATGCTACACTAATGTATCCTTGACACCTCCTGCAAACTGCCGCCGAGCGTTGTCATGCAAGAGAATGACTTTGCGCCTGTTAACCGCTATTTCTGGTCTTTTTTGCAATAATACATCGTTCAATTGAAGTCGGCAGACAGTCTGCAGCAACAGTTTCGTTCGGTTTTAGCGGCTCGTAATACACTACACCTTGCTGATCGCATCCTTGGGCACAACAAAACTTTATGGTCATGAATATTGCGCTTCGGTGTCGATGTGCATGGATTTTTTGGTCTAACCCATGACTCCCTGCCTGAGAAAGGACTTCCTCGCTTGCCCGGCCAGCAATTAAACAGCAGTATTCAAACAGCAGGTTCAAAATGGCATTTTCAGTCAATTCGTATGGTAAGCATTTTTCCTCCTTTTTGCATCTTTCCCATTGTATGTAAATGACTCGAAACAGGTGATTCATCAACTGCTCGAACTATTCGAAAGTAATTTGAGGGTTTGAGTTGGGTTTTCGTTATATAAGTCTTGCAACTCATTGTGCTCGAATTTTTTTGGTCGTCCAGGCCAGTTTTTTGTCATTGACAACAAAGTCACTACAAAACCGACAATTGAGGTACGATGGAGCAGCATCACCATAAGCATCTAAAATTGTTCAACGGGCCACCTTGGTAGCAGATTTCTTCAAATCAAACAACAGAAGCAATGAATGTCGAAAATACAACTTCAAGCGTTCCATGATTAGAGTCTGTGTACAATAAATAACTCAATTAAATTAATTTATTTAACCGTTGTGTACATTAATACTTCATATTGCTTTAGCATTTTCATCAATAGATGTCATCGATGAAAATACGTGCAAGCACTTATTACAATTTTTATTTTGCAAAGGCCATCTTTCACTAAACTCTTTGTTTTCGATGAAGCCGTCGCCTCTAATGTAAAGCGGCGCATAACAGAGATATTCAAATCTCTTAATTTTTATCGAGAACACGCCATATGAATGGATCATAGACGCACTCGCAAATTCGTATCAAGGATAAGTTCGCGGGTTCAAATCTCAGTTCGGTAAACTTTGCTTTGGTTATAGGTATAGCGAGTGCGTAAATTGCGCGCAAACGCAATAGACTGCCGCTGTTTGCCTATCTTTATCTCTATCTCTGTCTCTTTCTTCACTTCTTTCCAATCGTCACTGTATTATACGAGTGTAAGTGACATCCTCTAGGTGTTTGGTCATATAATGAGAAGAAAGAAAAAAAGTAAGTGGAAAGTTCTCACTATCTCTAGTATCCTTGGCATTATTTCATGATATCAAAATAATTTTAACGACAACAATTTGGAACGTCAAAGCTACGTATAAGTAATTTACTGAAAATGTTACGATTACAGATATTTATACCTTCAACTAAATATGTGTGACCGCGGGTTGTCCGTTTGCCTTACTTCGAAAATGAAAAATAAAAGAATAAAAAAAGAGGGAGAGAGAGAGAGAGAAAGAGAGAGAAAAAGAAAGAGAGAGAGAAAAAGAAAGAGAGAGAGAGAAAAAGAAAGAGAGAGAGAGAAAAAGAAAGAGAGAGAGAAAGAGAGAGAGAAAAAGAAAGAAAGAAAGAAAGAAAGAAAGAGAGAGAGAGAGAGAGAGAGAGAGAGAGAGAGAGAAATCTTTCGATTAAAAGTGAACGAGGTTTGAAAAAAGCATGGATAATGTATGACTCGGATCAAGCGATGACTGCAAGGCCGAATAGTTTCGAAAAGACTACAAAAAATTTGAATCTACAAGGTGTGATGCTTTATTTGCTTGCAAACGCGGATCGCTACTCAAAATAAATATTTATTTTTGAAGCTTATAATCCATAAATTAATGTGTGCTATGCCACACGGAATATGCAATGAAAAAGACGATCTTTTTTATATATTACAGAAACATTTTAAAGTTCCCTGTTGTTTATGTTGAGTTATGTTCCTTCCACTTACTCAAAAGTGAAAGGAGGTATTTGCGAAAAAATAGGGTATGAAATCTCCGAATAAGGTGCTAACAAAAGAAACATTATATTCAGCTTTGGCCGAAACGTTTATACTCACATCACCTTCAACTAAAACAAAAAAAAAAAAAAAAAAAAAAAAAAACAAACGTTAACGGTATAAAGGTAATTTCGATACTCTATAATATTGGACATGGTGGCCTTAGTTTTTGCAGGACTGTAGACGCGCTCGCCTCTTTTCAATATCAAGTTGCGGTACCGCAAGAATTTCCGATCTTTTGGCACCTTAACTCTTGCGACCGAAATAATATCTAGTACTCATATCCAAAGCAGCCCTACAAATGCTCGCATATAGACGTGCATAGATCGTTTCGGAATATGATACTAATCAGGCTATTTATACCACACTTTATAGGGTCTTCGAAACTTCCCCTTTTGGTTTTCGAAAAAATAATGGTGTGGCTGTACAAATATTCTGAAGGAAGCGTCTCTATAGTCGTCGCAAGTTATCTGGATATGTGTAGTAACTAGTGGTGTAAAGTATTTTTTTGATTATTAAAAGTTAAAAGAGTAAATGTTGTATCAAGGTGAGGAAGGGAATAGAGAGTGTTTTCGCTTAATGAAAAGAATGCGGTTATGATGTTTGCATAAATAACAAGAAAGGAACTCATTAAAATAAGTTAAGGAATAAAAATTAATTAATTTCCAATTGGAATATTCATTATATGATACTTTTTCAACCTTCTTATCCCATTGGGTTGATCCAGAACGGATGGACTGATAAGATATTTTAAAGAAAATTGTTGAGTGAGATTTTTAATATATGGAAAATCCAGGTAGTCGTGAATCGAAGCCTCTTAGATTGACATTTTAACACACAACTCAGCATTACTGGTATTGGCTTGCGCCCAAAATTGTTTGCCATAAGTCTGCCTGCATTGATGTGTTTCATGTGTGTGTGTGTGTGTGTGTGTGTGTGTGTGTGTGAACAAAACTATTGCATTTCATCGAAAGTTTTCGTCTATCAAGTTTTCACTGTCATTGGACACTTGGATGCGGTTGGTCAGATTCGTTTTGCACTTTATCTTATGTTTATCTCTAACTTTTGTTACGTCCTTATGGGAATGTATTTGTGGTGAAAACAAACCCGTACTTAGACAGTAGGAGCTCCATAATAAAGCTGCTAAAGATTTTTATTGCATTTATATAATAGACAAGGCATATGTAACGAGTATATCCGCTCTGGCAATCGCCATTGTTTCTTAAAACCATTTACTTGACGATATTTCTTTAATTTGGTGAATGCAACAAGTTTGTTTAAGAAAATATTGCAAATATTCAGACTGGTCTTGATGTATAAGGCAACGAATCTATTATAACGTACGAAAAAAGATAGTGCACCTAATACCTAACAAAGAAGGTAATTGTAGGCGAGCTCTTGATGAGGTACGTGAACTCGGTTTGCCAGACTTGCCGAACTATCTAAAGATATCATTACACGAATCTATATATAACTAATCTATACTAAAAGCTTAATGTATTTGATACAGAATTATCAAAAATTAAAAACAATAAAACTATAATGACGTCAATAATGATAATTGATCTCCATCATTAGATTGATTTACTTACGTATATAAGTTATTTATGATTATTATTTTCGTATAGATAGATCATCGAACAACAAATTTGTGCCCAAAATAAAACTACATTTAAATAAATTGAAAGTAAATAAATCAAAACATTTTAAGCATAAACTTAATTAATAACAAAAAGCTGAAACAAATTTTGTCTGTTTTAAAAAATTTACAAAAAAGAAGAAAACGAAAAAAGGGGAAAAAGAATTGATAAGCAATTATTATAAATACAGTAGCAGCAATGGCCGGGAGAATAAGAGGTGAAGTTGAAGTTTTTTTTTTTTTTTTTTGTTTTTTTTTTTTTGGTCAAAAAAAAACACCCAAAAAATAAATTAAAAAAAAAAAAAAAAAAAAAAAAAAAAAAAGAAAGAAAAAAACGTTAACACAAGCAGTTAGCAGCAAGTAACTAAGTAAATAGAGGTGTGTACGTGTGCTATTGCGTAATCGGTTTTGTTATGTTTACGTGAAATCAATACCGTTTTTTTTTATTTTATTTCTTTTTTTTTTTTTAGTTTGATTCAAATACGTTCAATTTAAAATACTTACCGCTTTGCGTGACATTTTTGTCTGTTAATCCTTGACTACAAATACTAACGTAACAGTTACAGCAACAAACAATTAATCTGAAATTCAAAAGACAAAAAAAAAAAATAATAAAAATAAAAAAATAAAAAAAAAAAGTACGTAAACAATGCAATAGAAAATTTATTGAGAAAACATGTAACACATAAAACCCGCAGTGTCCGTCCATATCATTTAAGTGCCATAAAAAACTGGTTGCAGAATGATTCAGAACAAAAATCAAATATTTTTCGCTTAAACAATTGCATACAATTGAGAAAAAAAAGTCGTAAAATAAAAACAACAACACACTTGTTCTCTCACATCACAATGATGATATTTTTTTTAAAAACACGCACAAATCAAAATTGACTTAAATGGTTATACAATAAACAATATATCTACATAAGTACTTATTGTACACACACATTCAGGCACTTGTATGAAAATTTATTGAAAAGTCAACATTTTTACATTATCTCGAATGCTGTTAACATTGGGGCTAGCAAATAACACTGAGTATTTAATGTCTGGTTGTCGGAGAAGCTTTGATGCACATTGACAACACGGCTGCCATTGTGATCCACTTATGTGGTAACATTACACTATGTTGTTATTAATATTCATTCCGAAACGAGTGAAAAAAACTGAAAGCGCCTTAAGCCAACTATCGACTGGTGTTCCTAACTAACTCTACATGTCCAATTTCACGTCAATTTCTGCCATCGATCGTGGCTTGTTGATGAGAATATATGTACACATAAAATTATCATTTTTCTTCGAACTAATACATTTTCAAGTCATTGCAGACATTCATTCAATCAACAATAAATGGTCCAAATATAAACTTTTTATGGTGCGTTTGGAATCATGTCATTAAGACATTAAGATTTGTTAAACCGTTTCGTTCAACTATGTTGTTTTTTTTGCGAAAAACTATTAGCAAAATTCGAATCGATACCCAATCATTCAGTTTCAATGGAACATAAAAGTGCAAGAGAAGATTATATTGCGATTGTATGCGACAGTCTTGACGATAACCTGAAGATGTCTCTTATGCGTGGTATTTAGCAAATTGTTAATTGTGACGGCATAAGGGTTTCACCAGAACAATCGCCAAAGATTATCGATCAGAACGGCGCACATATTTAGAATATATGAAAAACACACACACACACACACACATACACACAAACTTTTGCAATTTTGAACTTTTAAATCGCTTGTTATCAGAGCTGACTTAAGTGCATCTACGCCAGCTAATGTTCAGAACAACGAATGAAAAGCAAGAGAAGGCCCGCATTGATTGAAAGACATGTGCACTGTTTGTAGCGTTGAGGGGGATACTTCACGGTTATTTTGATAAAATGACAGATGATCGAACTACAATATACTACATAAAATAAGCTATGATAATTTACGCGGAAATGTTCTTTTTCTAAGAATTCTTTGCAAGAAAAACAATGGATTGAAAATTCTCTTTAAAAAGAAAAAAAAATCCCATTATTATTGGAAACAAATCGACGGATTAAGAAACCCAAATCGATTGTAAGGCATTTGTCATCAGGGCTTCAAAAGAATTTGCTTTAATTCACACGTCTCAATAAACGGGTAGTTTACATTACCTATAGCATCACTGTGCCATTAGACCACAGAAGACAAACGGACAACCGTTAACAAGATATGATTTCAACAGTCTAGCGTTTAACTACTGTCGACTGGTGAAAGGAAATCTTGATGAACATTTCTATAACATCGCCTTTACTTTACGACTTTGTAGAGAACATGATGAATGAAATGAAATATTCCTTCAGAGGGGAGAATAGCCCTAGATCTAAAAGGCTACAAATTTTTACATATTCCTAATTCTCTTGTGTACTATCCGTCCCTCACATAGCTTAACACTTTACTATTTACTGAATATAATATAAATTGAATTTAAATGAAAAAAGTATTTCGAATTATTATATTATCTTATTAGACATCATCATCTCGTTCTCATTGAGGAGAATTTTTTTGCGTTTGGCTGTCTGTGATATGTCTGAAGAAAATAATTTATTAATTGCTGCTGTATGTATTTAGTACAAAAGAAGAAGAAACGAACGGAAGTTTATTCATCTCTATTGTGTCACTTATAGACAACATATGTATATATAGCAGTGACAGTGACAACAGGCAATTGTTAGTGACAACGAAAACGAAAAAATAAAATTACACGAGCAAACAGTATAAGAACGAAAAGAAAAAAAAAAAAGAAAGGAATTCTTGCACTTGACAATGTTTAATTTACTCTCAACGAGTATGAAGCTATGTTCGCCGCCTAAGGTCATTGTATTAAAATCATTTAATTTTCTTTCGTAAAGAAAGGACGATTTTTAAACGAGATCCACATAAACGAACTAAACAATATATACATCCAATTGAAATTTTCTTCTAGAAATAAGCAAAGTGAATGATGGAGCATGCACTTCTCTACCGGTAATCTCATCCTATCCTTCTTTTGTCTTATTTCTGCCTCCCTGACCATCACAGTGTATATACACGTATAGGAGATTATATGCCCTGAGCGATGACGGGAGGGCGCATTACATTGATTTATGCCAATTTTCATTTCTCATCATCTCTGATGTGTATTTCGAAAGATGAATTTTGCAGGCGAAAGGTGAATCATAGTCGATATTTAAGATCCAATTATTTGCTTCGACAGTATTTTGAAAATAAGCAAGAGATTAAATCGAACTTAAACATCCGTGCCCACACATAATCCGGATTTAATCTAAGGCAAACAAAGCAAATATTATTGCTAATAAAAATTAATTCATCAAAACCATTTTTTTAACAATTTCTCTGTTCTATTCATATAATATAACTTCGAAAACGTGTTTTCCTATAACAGAAGTAATGATACGAACAATTTTGGAAATTATTAGACTTAGAATTTAATAAAAAATCTTATGCATGTCTGTCCATAATTGACCATCGTACGGCCATAACGTTGATTTATTCAAGGATCATTAAAAACATATGTTTTTTAAAGGTGTTACCATATATAAATTTTTAAATTCTGCTTATCTTCCCCAAATGCACTACGCAAATGAACAAAAAATTATTTTACACAGTTTCAAATTGTACTCGTTGACAATAATCAATTACAGTTTAACCTCCGACTTCGCAACCATACAGCATTAGGTGTTACAAAGATTATAAAAATTGTAGGGCACTTTCATTACCTAGTAGCGAATAAAACAATTTTTTAATAGAAAGCACATATAACAGCGGAATATGCGTCATTTCCGTTTTAAAAAGTTTTTGATTCGCTAAATATAGAGATAAATCAAAGCCTTCAAACTTGTTCCTATCCACTTATAGTAATGTTTCTGTCAAACGATGGAATCTGCTACCGAAATAAATCGGAGACGTAGGCTAATCAATCTGTCATTTAAACAGCAATGCGCAATGCAATTTTGTCAATATTTTTTGTTAAGTCGTTCAAGAGAAATCACTTGTCATTGTTTCTGATTTGTCCTCAATCTTTGATGACAGAAAAAAATAAATCCATTTGATGTACGTATAAAGCAATGTCAATCATTGATAACGTCTCGTACTCTTATAAGATCTGGCACAGCTTTTATAGATAATAGAAAGAAAAGCCAATCAGATTTATAAGAAACCTTAATGCGTGCATATGATTATATTGATAATAATTCACAATTCAACGAAACGTCCACCTAATCGAACAAATAAATGAATCATCTATAGTTGTTGTTGAGTAATTAATTGCAAGCACGTGATCTATTTATAAATAACAAGCTAGTGAATAATATTTCATCTAAAATTTAAATTTTCGCAGCTTTTAATACTTTTTACATTAAGTGAGTATTTTTTGTTTGTGTAGATGAATTAGACGACGATTTGCGAATTTTGATAATAAACATGATGTGCTTTCTGTTAGATTGTTATGGAGGATCGTATTTATGTAAATGTGTTGAAATCAAAATAACCCTCAAAAATACTAAATGGAAATTCTCACAGTTTAAAAAAAATACACTTTTTTCGTTCATCCGCTCAATTGTGAGAGACTTCACATTTATGCTTACGTATACAAGCATTCTAAATATAGAAAAGTCATTATTTCTCAGCGCTTCATAACAGTTAAAGGTGTACAATGATTTTAATATCATTTGCAACATTCAGATATATTCATGGGAGAACCAACAATGATTATTATAAGAGCTCTAGTAACAGATTTGTGGGTCCCTCGATTATTAACTATAATAATTAATATTCGGTAAATACTCAGTGCTTTTTTATTCAGATACACTTTTAAAAGAAAAAAAAATAAAAACATAATAGTCCGGCAAGGCCGACACAATTACATACCCTGGACCACTTCGCCTAGTAGTTATTCGCTCGTTTTGGTAATAATACATCGAAAAGAGCACCTTATTTTTATGCAAATAGCCACTTTTCATGAAAGCCCGCCTATTGGAAGATGCCGAAAATATCGTATGATGTGATTCAAATTTTGACAAACTTAACTTGCTTCCTATTAAAAAATTTTATTATTTTTCAGTTTCTGCCATAGAAAGATAGAAATTATACTTTCTCTCCATAAAAGTGTCTACTTTTTATGATAAACCTTATACATGTGGGACCCAAAAAAGTAGAGTTACATGGTCCCAAATTTTCCAAAGTTCATTTTTTTTTGCTAAATTGCTGCTATAGACCGACTTTCATTGTAAAATATTAAAAATTTAACTCCTTTCTGAAGGGCGTATTCATGAGAAATCCTATATGGAGTAGGGTCCAAGGAATAGGCCCATGTGACTCAAATTTGGCATTTGACATTTTCATGTTAAATTAGTACCGTGAAAACATTTTCATCACAAAATATTAACAGTTAGGACTTTTTGCGGCCTACGTGGTCCAAATGTGGCAAGGTTCGTTTCTGTGTCAATTTGTTATTATAAACCAATTTTAGGCCATTTTATCATATAAAGATTCAGTTCTCGTTGATACGATATGAGATCGGTTCATAAAATTGACCTTGCCAAACGAAATTTTTTATACCAATTTAGAATACCCAAGTAGCGACTTTTCTAAAGAAATTTTGCTTAATGCAATCTTTTTTCCGTAGAACAACTTTTCAAAATAAGAGGTTACGTGGGGAGTGGTCGAAGAAGTGGACTGATTCAAACCATTTTCAGTAGCGTTCGTATTTCGATTTTTCTTCTAAGCATTACGTACGTCCGCACAAACTTTATATACGCTCTACAGTAACTACAACTTCGTTACTAGCACGCTAATTATACGTAAATAACACATAAGAGATAATCAATTCAATAACACGTGATGTCAACTCTGCTATAGATCGCCATCGGTTTACAATTTTATACGAAAGAAGCCACTCAGAATCGCCTAACATATACAGTTGGAATGTTAATATTTCGCGTGAAGTGATGGACGTTCAAATTTCGACTCGCAGCAATTAAACTTCTCTTCTCTACACGCCAATTTCATATTCAGAAGACAACGTTATACGCCGAAAGGTAAGTGCCATGTTATATAAATTCGCCAGTCAATTAGTTTGACAACTAAAAGCTCTTAAGTTATTTTTATTTAGTATATGTGTTTATACTCTTTAATAACCAGGCTCAAGACAATGCGTGAGAATAATTTTTTTGGTCGTCGAATAATAAATGATTTTTTTTTTTTTATTTTTTAACGACGAGCTGAGGCGATCTCTTCGCAAAATGTAGTTTTGTTGAAGTTTGAGAAGCAAAATGACTTTAGTGTTACCAGCCAAAAGTTATATTAATTATTGGAACTACGAGAATGAAAAGAATAATAAAATCGCAACATCTGCCTCATTCTTTTACCATGTAATACGAAGTTATTTTAGTGTGTTCTACGAGCACGATCGTAATTGTTTCGCCTTGATATACGACGCCGTTTTGTAAGGCGATCTGCTGTAAATAAGTACAAGGAAGGGACTAATATCATGTTATTATAAATGTAAATTTGAATTTTTATTCACAATACAAATCATTGGAGAACGGATTTTGTTGACTTCGCTCTAATAAGCAGAGGTAATGTTTTATCATAAATGATTTTTTTATAAAGATTTACATGAAGTCATCCATGTTTCGAAATATTTACTTAATAATCGAAATATAATGCTGGCAAATATTGGGTATTTACGCTGCAAGTTCAAGGCGATTCGATTTTGAGATGGAGAGCAAACTTAGGCTATAATAACACTTGCTCTGTAATCAATGTCTTAATATTCTTCCCAGGATGCATAATACATATTTCTATATATACATATATATACATGTGCTCGTTCAGATGGTAAATGATGACGATAAAAATCAACTCACGTATATGTGTCAAGTTCGTATGGAGGAATATGTCAAACGTAGCGACAGTTATGTACGAGTATTTTTAATAACATCTCAAACAGTTATACCTTTTGCTTTACTCATTTCTCTTATCTTGAAAAATGAAGAATTTTTACAAATTAAACAAAATATTTCTTATAAAAAGTGCTATTTTTTTCGTGCTGTGCTGATGAGTTGTTGGGGAAGAAGGAAAACAAAAAACAAATAAAACATTTTTAAGAAAACAATAAAGTTATGTGAGAGAGCGAGAGATTGCTTTAAATTAAAATCGCGTATGACCTCATTGCTTATTGCGAAAGTTTTGAAAACTGTTAGAAAGAAAGGGACTTTTCTGCGGCTATCAATTCATTATTATTATTATTATTATTGTAATTATCACAATTATTATTATTTTGCATATTGAAACGCCGTGACGAGAATATGGAGAAAACAAACGATAAAAGACCAGTCAAAGAGTGCTATTCAGCTTAAATATCGCCCTACATTAACTTAAAAGTATATTACTTTATCGTTTGCTTTGCTGCGTATTTTCGATTGTTACAAATGGAAAGAGAAACTAACCATACATTTAATCTTTGATACTGTGTATAATCAGTAACAGTTAACGAAAATATGATAAATAAATATTGGATAAGTGCGCGAATGACATCATAAGCATATTTTAAAATGATGAGTTTTAAAGTTTTATATAAAGTAATTTATCAAGCATTATTGATTTTGTGAGGAATTTTTTCTTGAATAGATATTATTACTTGGTATAGTAAATCATCCGTCATTCATTCTGGAGAAAATGATTTAAGTACAACAATCATACAAACAATTAACAGCTAAAATAGATAACAAAATGTTCTTATATATGATATACGGCACACAGTTATTGTACACAATCGGGTAACCAACTGACAAAAATATGCAGCTTGCTTGTTTAACGATAAAAACTAAAAGAAAATGAGGTCAAAAGTTAATAACCATTAAAGCTCCATAACTAATATCAACACTCGCTAGTTTACAATTTACTTTCTTTACTTATTCTTAATGAAAATTATAATAAAGTAAATGTTTGCATTAAGTATTTTCTCATAACTATTCTCAACACCCGGAAATGAAAAGTATTTTATCACAAATTTTCTGATATCCAGACAAATGCATATCGTCAAGACGCGCTACAAAGCAAGGAACGTAAATTGTTAACGTAAACTAAGATAAGATAGCCTAGTTAGTACAAAAACCGCACTTATATTAACCAGACTTAATGACAAATTTCAATGTTAACGCTACGATTTACTTCTCTTCTATGGGAGTCAATAATATCTGTGTAAAGATTTAATTCCAAAAGCAATATAATTTTAATTCATCTTAATCGTAATTACGAATCAAATCGATGGAGTGTAATTGTACCTTCAGTCGTCAGCCTTAGTAGCGATTAAGATTCATGCAAAACTTTTGAATTTCTATGGATCCATTGTCGGTTTATAATCTTCTCCCTAGCTTCTACAGATGATTGCATTGTATGTACTAAAACTGTATATCTCCTCACAATTCCATTAGCAAAATTTTTCGCCATTTTCGCCATCGAATATGAGTAATAGACACCCAAAAAAAAAAAAAAAAAAAAAAAAGAAAAAGGATTTTGTTGTTAATTGTGAACGTATTTTAGTAGATGGATCGACAGCATTTCGGCACTAAACATACAGGTGGTTGTGGCGAACATTTGAGTAGCAGTTTTTTAGAAATATATTTACGGGTTTTTCAGTTTCTTCTGCATTGTAGGCGTGTCTGGAAAAGGGACACACCCATTTTTTCAACTTTGTGGTCTTAACCGATTAGGGAATAATTGTGCCAAATATCAGCAGTCTGCCATTTTCAGTTTTGCAATTGCAATGATTTACCGGAGTTACACGTCAAATTGGCGGTTTTTTGTAGAAAAACAATACTACGTTCGCACCAAAATAGCAAAAGTGGGCGTGTCTCAGAAAAAAGAACAGACATATGTATATTTGCTGCATTATATCATTTAAAAGCAGCTTATAATGTCTAAAGATATCGATTTACTTGTGTTGAATTTTTAAAGTCACATTAACGGGTACCGTAAACCTAGTTTTAAACGAATATAGAACAATGAAGCGTTTTAATAAAGCTATTTTAACTATATCCTCCAACGAAATTCTACTTTAAATTTGATTGAATCAAATTGAAAAAATCAATTATAATTTAGTCTATCGGAAGACTCCTAGTACACATGCCGACCTTCTGCTTAAAATTAAAATATTAGAATGGAAAAAAACAACGCTTTGATAACAAAAGCTTCTTATTCAGCTGTTTGTACGATTAGTCGTTAATTATCGTCTTCGCTGAAAAAGTAATATATCTGTAAACTTTACTTAGGAACAAGTTACAAGTTACCTCACGAAAATTGATTTTTTATTCATTCATTTTATTTACACATGAAATTCAGCTAAAATGAATCCCCGACGGAACTCAATTGACTCTTAAAAATAAATCTTTTACTAAGTATTTTAATAACTATTAGAAAAATAAAGAACAAAATTTTTGTATAAATAAACAGAGAGAGAGGGAGAGAGAGAGAGATAGAGAAAGTGATAGAGAGAGAGAGAGAGTGAAAAAAGCATGCATACATCTAGGACTGACCCAACGAACATCTGGTGTAAATCTGAGGCAAAGCGCGTGTACTTCGGAGAGTTGATTTGATAGAATTTAAAGAATCCAATATTGAGATTGAGCTACAGATATAGTTCAGATTTTTGCAAAGGACAAAGGCATTGAAAAGGCTAAATGAAAGTAAACTTCTTAGAGAAGTGATTTGGAACGCTGAAGTTTATCTATCTAAGTAATATTGGCGAATCGATAGTACCATTTATTAACTCGGTTAAGAAGGGAATACCAAGGCTAAATCTACGTTCCTCAAGTGACGGTAAGGCTAACAAAAACAGTCAAATCTTCATTTTTACGGATGCAAAGAGCCAAACCAAATTCCTAAGGGTAAAGTAAAAAAGCAGGAATTGCTTTTGCCCGCATCCTATTGAAACTATATAGCGCCTATAGGACGGAGACCACACAATATATGCAACGTACTAAAATTTCGGTCTCACTAAGCTCATGCATAGTCTTTCTGTAACGTAAGGCTCGTCAAGCTCTTCAGACTAATATGTAGTAAAACTTAGCACTGATCTAGCTTTATTTAAAAGCAGCTGAATGTGCAAATTAAAACGAAGCCTATGATCGAGTGAAACACCTAAGTCCTCAAATGAATCTACATTTTTCAATTTTTGTGAATTGATGAAATAACCAGTATTGAGTGGAGTCTTCCATGAGAATGAAAGCTTCGGGGATTTTTTTTTTCAAGTTTAATTTCATAAAATTTTATGAGCAGAAGGAGATACAAGTGCGATTCTAAGGTGATGGAAAAAATCAGTTTAACGTCGTCAGCGTATCTTAATGTATATCTTGGCTTAATTACCGAAGGGAGATCATCGATGTATAGGATAAATAGAAGGGGTTCTAAATGGCTATCTCAAGAGACAGGTGACGTCAATAGGAATTAAACAAAACCCAAAACGCTTTTATATGTGTGTAAGAGTTTATCCATTTCAATAAGTATAAAGGGAAGACAGAGGCGTGGAGTAAATAAGTCAAAGGCTTCACTGAAATCATATATGGTGTAAACGATGTCTGTGCGAGAGCCACTAGAGGATAAGTAAAAACATATAAAACTTGAAAAATATTTTCTTAAAGATGGACATAACAGTTTTATATTGACCTTTTAGAAGTTCCGCATAATATACGCATCAAATTTTAGTTGAATATGCCTTTTATCTGTAGTGAGTTGAATTTTACTCTACAATGGCTAATGTTTTAAAAGGTTTCGATGAACTTCTGCTTTACTTACTTTTAGATTTCAATTCTCAATATTTTACTATTTGCAAGCTTGATCTGTGGGCAAGAAGTAACTACATAAAATTTCCCCTTTCTACTTTAATATCTGCGACAATGAATGATTTCTAGCCCGAAAAGACAGACAGACTGACGCTCAATTAAATAATCAATTCGTTTCTTCATAGTTCATTCTTGCTCTATCTGGGTCGAACATCGGTAGGTTGAGAACTATAACGAACACCCTATATGAATAACGTTAATGCAAAATCGGGTAGCGCAACAGTTTCTAAAGCTATCTACCATGATTCCGGTAGCTTATAAACTTGCTCTTCGATCTGTCGATTTTAGATCGCTTGCCTACTTGTTCCTACTTGTTGACGCTTGTTTCAGTTTCAAACTGTTACACATATCTTTGCGCCATCCTTTGGTTTATATTGGAAGATGATTACAAGTGGAAACTTTCAGCTGTTTATCCCGAATGACAAGAGTTTTAACAGTTAATGGCCAGATTTAAAACAACGTACAACTTCATTATACACGATTATACACGATAATTAGAATATAAATGTAATTAGAATAGAAGATAACTCGAAGACATTACAAGAATGTTGTGCCTATGTCATTTATATTTATATATTTATTGAGTCATTATTGAGAAGTGATTTCATTCTATATTTCGAAGAATTTTTGAGGTGTCAACATACAAGTGTCGATGTAATGAAATTTCATAATTAAAAGCGGGAAGTTTTTTAAGATACATTAGGCGTGCTATGATGTGGGTGACGAGGTGTTGAAAATGCATAAACAAGATCATGATTTTTTAAACAAAATCATTGTGAGTGATAAGACAAATTTTCATCCGATTGGATAGAAAAACGCACAAACCGGGTTCCGAAATTTTAAGGAGTATAATCGAAAAACCTATGCCAACACCATGAATGACGGTTTGGAGGGATTCTTGGGCTGATGGAGTAATTAGATCCCACTTTTTTAAATATGTCGACTGTTTTTTTTTTTTTTTTTTTTTTTTTTTTTTAATCAAAATTGCTGCTATAGATGTTGATTGCATTTATTTATAGAAGGATAGCGCCATCTGGCATGCACCTCGTGAAATAAAAGCTTTATTGTGTGATTAGTCTTGTTAAAAGGCCTTGCCACCCCATATTAATGAATATATATATATATGTCTTTTCTTAATGATGAGTCATTCAGAGGATGCTGTGCGCTATATGCGTATAAGCACCTTAGTGTACAGGGCGAGGGAAAGCGCGGAAAGCAGAGATAGGGAGTGGTTGCCGGCTGGGTGGCTTACGCTCGATCGGCAAGTGCTAAGCATTTATCGCTCGAGTATTCATTCTCGCTACAGCGACGCACCAATCATAACTGAAGTATGGGCGCTCGACCTACAGCGCAGAGATTTGATGACGTGTTAGACGCGTTCCTTATCTGGTAGGCTTTGCGGTGTTTTGCTTCTTTAAGCAAACGGGAGATCGTCAAGAACATGCTATAAATTTACTTTCAATAAAAACTTTTAATAAACCATTTTCTTATCAATTTCGCAATTACGCAGAGGAAAAACACCTTATACCTGTGTGGAGACAGTAAAATTATTAATTAGTTGCGTTTCCCCTGAAATAAAAATGCATGCAAGTGATTAATTAAAATATCTCCAACTATCAAGAAAATGGTTTAATAACTATTCTTAGCAGTTGTACACACAGAAGTATCCTTTAATTGGGTAGGTAAAGATGTTATTGATCAGTATGAGGTGTTAGACTAATTTCGCCTAATATATGTTAAAAAGAATCATAACAAATAATAGTATTAAAGTCGGGTTGAGACTTCATGATAATACATGATTTAATTTAATATTATTGTTAAAGAATTTATTTTTTTTCATTTGGTGCTCAATTTTCTTTTATCAAGAGAGTTCATTCTTGGACTAAAATACGCCCGTGTACCAAAATTTCGTCAAAATATCGCAAAAATTGCGAATTTTTAGACTGAACACAAAAACATATGGGCGGCCATTACACGCACGAACGGACAGACGAACTTAGATCGATCGGAGTAATAATAGGCGGATCTAACTCAAGCCATTCTGGGTGATGTACAGAATCTCAACAAATTTAATATACTCTGTACAACAAGTAGTGTAAAGGTTTAAAAATTTTGCAATAGAAATTTAAAGTAAAGTAAAGCAAGAAGAAAATAATGAACGCATTGATATCAACCCTGGCATTATAACCGTCCTTCTATGAATCAATCCATCTTGTCTTGTCCGTGTGATGTCTATCTATGTAAAGTTCTGTTCGACCGATAGGTTGCAACTTTTCAGATATTTTGATGAAATTTGGCAAAGACTGACGCTATGGGGAAATGCTTCGAATCGGTGCACTTGTTCGACCACCCCCCTTATCAGGTCTTACTTTAAAAAATAGCTATATGGAAAACAATATTACAATTGACAATTTTTGACAAAACTGGTTGAGTAATAGTACTTCGATATTCTGTGCTATTGCTATGAAAATTTTTTTTCGGCAGGAGGCAACCCTGCTGAACTTTCTCTCCTATAACCGTTCCTACGAAAGCTGTATCTTCAAACGAGTGAATAACTGTACTTTGCAAAGTGACTTAGAGTAATTAATGGTTGAACCTGCCGGCCTATAATGGTCCTAGCTGTTTTTTCATATATTTACCAATGAGTCCGCGTATCTCATTTGATTGAGAAATACGAAATGAATTCAAAAATAGAAATTTTCTTTGTACTAAAGCGATGGATTAATGGATTTTTAAGATGCACTGTAAGGTAAGGTAAGTAGGGCTTTTCTATCCTTGATTTTCTTTTTCGTCAATTAACAGAAACATGCAATAGCGAAATTAATCGGCAAAATCACGACCATATTAAGTGCATATACGCCCTGTTACATTCTTTTTACACATTTTTACAGTAATTTGAAAAAAAAAATCTGTTCTGAATGCAAGGCGTATCGAATATCAATTAAGTGAAAGGTGTTTTTTGAAATCTAAATCAATTAAATGGACAGATTATATCCATGGAGATATAATAACTTTAGGTGGAAATAAATGTAAGCAACCAGTCGCATTCAAAAGTTTAATTGAGTTTCTACAAGAGTGCAAGACGTTCTTCTTAAAGCTTTTCATTACTTATATTGTTGCTATATGAAAATGAGAAATTTTGTACCTAAAGCAGCGAAATCAATTTGCTATCAGTAATTAAATGTAACAGACTGTGTACCATATTAACCAGATATTTTCGCTTGAAATTTCGCATTCCATTAACACAAAATTCTCTTCGCATTCCATGAAAAAAAAAAAAACAAAAAAATGTTAGTTTAATCTTTCTTGACAACTTGTTCGGTTGCTGAATACCTACCTGATCGTAATCGACTTTACAGTTTATTATCACAACTTATTATCATAATGATTAATACAAGAGTCTTTCCCATAAGGGGAATGCAATCGCTTTTGTGCATTTCATGCAAACATCTTTTGCAGATGCTGTGGTATCTGTTACAGAGGTGAGAACATGTCTTAGCACACGAGACCCCGACGTAGATAGCATAAGTATAAACACATGGGCAGCATGGGCTGCATGCATTCAAAAGAACAGCGAAAATTGCCTTTTAAAAAGTACACTCTATGTACATTAAATAAATAAGGCTTGTTATCAGGTTTGTGAAGCTGTTAATATCTGATGAAAGTGGCAGGTCATCGAAATCGCTGTAATGGCTTGCATTGCCCAAAAATATGTTGTTGGAAATCGAAAATAACTATAAAAAATAGGCACAGAGGCGTGGCCGTGGTGCAAAAAACAAGAACAGTGTTATGATAAAAAGTTGAACTTTTTCCGCGAAGAGACTCATGCAAATAACCAATGAATTATTGGACGCGCTGGAAAGATCTTCTTGCGAACGAGACAATGACAATCGAAGAGAAAAATCAACGTAAATTTGCTTTGACGTAATCCGCGTAACCTGACAAGAGAACCGAAGTTTACGCGTTTTTTCAAACAACAAAAATGCATTTTTCTGCACATACGCTTTTATAAGTTTTCCATTAGCAATTAATTCATTCAATCAATTTTTCATAAAAGTATTTCACAACCTATAGACGGAGAATTTCGCCTAACCAGAATGTTCGCAGAAGTAGCCGCGACTAACGCCAGGCGTACAGACTTACTAGACTGCGACCCATCTTCCTATATTGTTACCTTTCTCCTTTCTTTGTCTTCTTTCTGCTCGTCGTCGTTATATTACACGAATAGGGGACATCCCCTGAGTGATTGGTAATTAAAAAAAAAAAAAAAAAAATAATAATTAGATGAGAGAGAATTGGCGGCTTGAATTTAGAGAATGTGCTTCCTTTGACGGAACGACACATTCATGCGAATAATTTCTAAGATATTTTAGGTAAACAATTGAACGCGCGTGTCTATTAAATAACACCGATATAAAAACCTAAGAGTCAAAGTATCTATTACCGCCAACGTGACTATCGTTTCCGAGCTCTATATTATACCGAAGAAAGCTGTTAATAGCCTTGAGCAGCGACTTTATTATCTTTAATTAAAACCTTTTTATTTATAGATTTTCCTTTGCTGCGTACTTTTACTCTTACTCTTTCTACAATAAAATTGTAATTAGTTAATGCGTTATTGAAAAAATGGAAAAAATTGAAAAAATCGATCCAATATGCGATTTTAAGACAACAGGTCACAACATGATACAAGTAATTGCCGAAAGACTAGAAAACTTGAAAACGAAGCTCAATATTATGGCATCCATAGATATTAAGTGGCGATTTTCATCTATTTTCTTACATAATACAAACAGAATAACGACACTAGCAAATGCTAAATTTTAGCTTAAACTGCATATTTTCGTATCCATCATTTTTCTGTTTTAGATGAATGGCTGGGAGTTGCGATACTCTTACCAAGCGGGAATTAAATTAGCTTTCACATCAAATCAAAATATATTTTATTTATATGTATTTGGAAAGGAAACGAGAAACAGAAAAGCAAAGTGAAATAGGCCCAAATGTTCTATAATTAATATATATGTGTATGTGTGAGTGTCTACAGATATATATGTGAACATCCAAATCCTACATTCATGACTAAACCATATTTGTTAAATGAGGGATAAGTCTTTCTTTAGAACATGCCATGTTATTTTTTATGCCCTAGACCCCACTTATAGTACGAGGGAATGGAATACACAGAAGGGCTTGATGTAGACCCATTCATTCATTTCACGCAGTCATTTTCTGAATTAATGCAAGCTTGTCTGTCCGTCTGTTGTGTTCACCTTATAGCTCGCAATGCTTGAAATAATTTGAAGAAACTTGGTACACACCACCTAGCCGAAGGACGAACGTTATTGAAAATACTTCAATCCGGACCACGTTTTCGATCAATATTTCAATATTTCAATATTTTGAAAAGTCGTTTTATGAATTTACTGTATTAAGCGAAGGGGCATAGGGCATTTAATGGCTGGCCGCGTCACGCTACAGCTTTTTTATTTGCTTTTTTCTTTTTATTAGATGGTTCCCATTTATTATCCCAATTATCGCTTTTGAGTTCGACGGTTTCAAAGGGGCGACCCGAATTAACTGCGAAGGCCATTTCTTGGCCAATTGTTGCAAGAGTTGACAGCGATATACTATTGTAACTCGAATGGGAGATTCTGCCACGCCCAGAATACTCACCAGACATGGCACCTCCTGATTACTAATTGTGCAGATCGATGTAACATTCCTTGCCTAGCACGCGGGTCCGTAAAGTTGACGAAGTGCGAAATGGGTCGGTGGATCGCTGCCATTATAAATTCTTATAAATACTTTCGACCAAAAATATTGTAAAATATTGTAGAAAATGATGGAAAATATTTTGATTAATAAACGTTATGCCAATTTTTCTCAATAACCGACTTTTTCAAGTGAAAAAATCATCAAAATTTTTTCCAAACACCTAATACATTTATTTGGAAAGTTCAATTGCTATGTTTAAAGAAAAAAATTTAAAAAATTTTACTTTTAATAATCTGCGGCGGCCTATAATAAATCTTAATACGAATCTACATATATATAATGAATTTTTCAAAATTCAGCAGACCTGGAATTTAGTCAATTGGAAACAATATGCATTTAAAGTAGAATGCTCGGTAAATTAAGTAAAATCGTTCAGAGGTATACGATAACAATGATCGGGCTCCGAGTATTAATGAATTTCCAATTAATGGCAAAAAGGTGCAGATATTCAAGATATTCAACACAAGGCCCACATATTACTTGTTATGTGCGCTGTATGTACTTAATCTGTTTTTGAAATTTTCTAAATGCCACAAAATTCTGGTAGGAAATCGTATTTTAATACGAACGATCGAGGACACGTGCAAGGGAATTTCGAACATAATAAATTTTGGAATTTCAAAAAACAAGTAAGATTGTGTAGCGCTTTGGTGTAGCCTATATAAAGAGAGCATTCGCTAGTTCTCAGCAGTAACCGAAAAATTGTAACCATATGATGGGCGTGCATTTCGAATTTCATACAAATATATCCAAACATCCTCTAAAGATTTATTTTACAAATGATTTCGATCGACTAACGACTAAGATTCGCATAACAAACTTGCCTAATAGATATTAAAGAAGAACTATGAACGCGACGAAAAACTTTTTGCTCGTTATTACTTTAATAACTTAACCTACAGCGATTGCCCATTCAATATCCTGACCCGCTCCCACAAGCAAATTCTCAATAAAAAAAAAAAAAAAATCATGTAATTTTTTAAATTCTTACTGATTTACTTATGAAGTCGCATTATCGTCAACCGTGTGTGCTTACAAACAAACGTTTGAACTTTGTATTAATCTGGGAAGATTTTTATTCAAAGTTAAAGGTAGGAAAAAATTTTAATAGATGTCTAGAGAATATTATTACAAGATATGTCAATTATATGAAAATTATTGTTTCGGATTTTGCATCGCGTTTACGGAAATGTTTATACAATTTCCATCTAAAGTTCACTTACAGAACAATACAATCTACGTATTTATGTAGTTAATGCCAATAATATATAGTAATATAATATTGTATATAATATATGTATTCGCCATGTAATCGCCATGAGCGAAATTATCATTTCCTGTATAGAATACAAGCAAACTGATACAATATGCTGGTGGCTGTCTTCGCCTTAGAATGAATGCAAGGGTCAAGAACCTTTTTTTGCATTTAATTTTTACGTGTATATGTATGTGTATGTGTATATGTACGTGTATGTATGTACATAACATGACACAATATAAAGGACACTAATGAACGTAAGTGCGTGTGCGTGCATTTGTGTTGCAATCAATTAAAACAAGTGAAAAAGCTTTATTTCACTTGTTGGCCCAATTTTCGGTCTGAACGGTCGCCATATTTAATTTACAACTAGCGCACTTAGGTTATCCCATTCTACTGTCCAAGATTATTTATTGCATATCCAGATCTTAAAGGTATTGTTAAGAAAAACATAATTCCCCAATTTGTAGTGGATGGGCATTTTGCACACATATATAAAAGATTTGACTCAACCATATTGTCTTGTCATCGTAGAAAGAAGCGTGTAAAACTTTAGGAAGCTTCCACGGCAGGAAAACTACCCGAATAAAAGCTTACAAAATGGAAATTTGATCACTTTTTGCGGATGGTGGGCCATCCTTTATTATAGCGATCGATCTAAACTTGTCTGTCCGTCTGTCTGTTTTGTTTCCAGCTTACAGACCGGAATTATGGAATTATTTGGTCAAAATTTGATGCATGTATGCTGTTCGAAATGGCTTGGACCGGATCACTTTTTCAACTAATCCCCATATAAAGTCTCATTTTGAAAGTTCCCTATATGTATAATTGTACTAAACGAAGTGGTTTCAGGTACTTAATCATGGACAGCGTTACATTAGATATAAAGTTGTCTATAAAATACATTTGAAAAATTTCAGCCGTCTATCTTTCATAATTTATGGGTAATGAGCAAGAAAAACCTGCAATTTTTTGCTGATAAAAACCGAGTGCGTCCTTTAGCCGATTTGACCTTTCTTCAATACTAATCTGTATGCAAGAACTTCCAAGGTTTCTGCCTGAAATCGATATTGTAATTTTTACGACCAGGAGAGCATTGCCAACACATTACCACACAGACGGACAGATGTGGTTAAATCGATTTAGTATTTGGCGCCGATCAAAAATATATACCCTTTATAGGATCTCTGAAGTTAAAGGAAAAAAAAACTGATCAAATATTTTTAAACAAAAATTGCGAATTCAGAACTTATCGTAAAATCGGTTTCTTCTTTCCTTTGTTTCCTTCGAAATTATTTTGCGCATAATATGTTTTGATTTCTTTGAAAGTTTACTTCAAGGCATACTTCATTCCCACTGTTATAGGATAGATTATAATTTTCAAAATAAGTGATAAGTGGAACGACAGGTCATTTTCATAATGTTACTCTGTCAAGAAGAGGCACAAATATAAGGAATATAGCAGATAAGATTAAGCACAATCTATAGGTTAAGCAACGATTTGAGAAACGACCTCAATAAATAAAAGCTAAAATAACCTCAGAAGTCTTTCTTACTTCTTTCCTTCTAATGTAAAATTTTTTATATACCCTGACAAAGGATACGTGCACATTAACACTGTTAGTGTCCGTGCAATAGCTCAATATATGAAACTTATTGGGAGCCACTACAAGATTACGATATGGTATATGTCCCCATTCGACGATCCCTCTTGCCTGCCTGTCTTCTTTATACATTTTTCTCAAATGAAATCTGCAGAGCAGTTTTGAAAATATGGCTCGATCGACCCGAAAATGAGGTGACTACAGTTCAAAGCCGGCCCGAATTTATGCGTAAATCACAGCTTTGAATATGTCTCTATGCCTGCTGATATTCTCGAAATTGTAAAACTGCGGATGGTGAACGTAAGCGGCGAAACTGAACTACATGTGATACGTCAATCAATAAGTAGCAACCTTCAGACGAAGTGTGTCAACATTTCATGCCATTTCGATAATCAGTTAGTTTACAAATCGCAACTGTTTTAAGTGATACTACCTTTGTAATTTTCAAAGGCGTGGAAAATTCGAAATTGCGCTTATTAATCAAGCGATGGTTTTTTTCGAGAAAAAGTACGTTCATCGTCTGCGTTGGCTCGGAAGATGTTTTGGCGACTCTTGCCTATCGAGGAAATAAATTGTTAGCTAGCTTGTTCATTTCAAGAGAGAGCAGAGTGTGTGGATGCCCGTCGATGATGTTGGACTATCTGGTCCAACAAAAGCACAAAATCGTTTGAAACACCGAAAATTAAGGTCACGTAAGACGGCTGATACCGTGAAGATATCAGAAGGCAGTGTATTTATTATTTTGCATGAACATTTCTTCATGAGTAAGCTTGGTTTGAAGTGCGTACCAGATTTCCTCACTTTTGACAAGAAAATGTTGAGAGCTCGGACCGCGCTCTTTGGCGTAAAAAGCATTTTGTCACGTGACTATGGATGAAATCGCAGTTTTTTTTATCGCTACACTCCAGAGTCAAATAGCCGGTCAGCCAAGTGGACAGCAATCGATGAGAGCTGCACAAACCGATCAATAAAGTACGGACTTAAACAACCGTAATTTCTACGTATTGCCAACGGAATATTTTAGATCGGAGACATATTGAGTAATGTGATAATAAAATAAATAATTCTATTATACTTTGATCAACAATTTGCGATCTATACCGAATATGGATTTCAAGTTTGGAAGAATATAAATATACCAACGGCGTATCTATATTTAACGGATGAGCTATGCAAAGTTCTTACATTTGAGTCAACTGTTTTAAAACTGGTTGGATTCGTTTTTAAAGTGCTTCTATTATTATTATAATTATTATTATTATTATTATTATTAACTTTTCCTTCCCTTTCAAATTTTTCGTTCAAAAATTTCGAAAGAAATAAAAACAAAAAAAAATCTATTTAATTTTGGATTTTAATAAATTTTCCCATGAAAAGTGTACCAACCCTACGTATATATGATATTATGTATATCATTTATATACACATATTATAAAAAATTCTTTTTGGTATATAAAGTCAATAATAATGGAAGTTGTTTTAAAGTAGGTTCCACTTGTTTTAGTGTGCTTTCTGTTTTAACCGGTTTAACCGGAGGTTATTATGACGAAAAGTCAGTCAATGTGACAGGTTAAAAAAAAAAAGAAAACAAAAGACCAAATAATGACGTTTATTTCGTTTATACACAGGCACATATTCACTACTAACGACAATTATATTATGAGAGAAGTGAAGGGAAGCTGATCACAAGATAGAGAAAAAGAGATAGAATAATAACAACAGAAACTACTATTGCTATGTTAGGGCGAAACAATAACCAACCATGACAAGGTAACAAAAAACAACAAAAACCAAGTTGTTGCTGGTTTACATGACAAAAAAACAAAGGAAAATAAAATAAAATAAAATAATAATAATAAAATGAAAAAATAAATCAACAACTTGTTTTGTAAAATTTGCCGCTTGTGTTAACGAAACTGGTAAAAAAAAAAAAAAATACCAGAAAAATGCAACTCTACTCAATAGCATACATAAGCGCATTCAAAAGATTTTTACCAGAAAGTATGTCAAGTTAGAACAAGTAAGAAAGCTATGGTCACCTTGAAGTGAATCTTGGATACCCATCATTTCACGCAAACATATGTAAAAATCGGAGTTTCTCCTTGAGCCTTTTTCAAACTTGACATCATAAAATGAAAACAAAATGCTTATGAAAGTTAAATTATTTTGTTTTTTATGCATTTATTTCAACACATATTAGATACGCTCTGCGCGCCTTGATTGGATTTATTCAAAATTCCCGATTTGTATCTTTAAGATGCTTACTGCAAAGAAAATCTCACGGGCCCTAACGGTCAATGTAACTATACAACACACTATGCGCTTGGCGCATAGATAGACGATCTTAGACATTAATCACGAATAATATAAAATATTTGCTGCTTCGATTTGTCTGGATGTTGCAACAAGGGGGACGGCCAAGAAAACTTATTATATTATTATATTTTGTTATGCATAGGCGATGAATTTAAAAATTTCAACTACATACACATATATATTAATGTATGTGCAAGGCATACACGGCAATAATAATTAAAGAGATAATTATAAATATAAACATGATAATAAACCGGATTTATAATTAGAATGTCATCGTTAAAATATAATGCTCATCACTTAATGTATATATATATATATATATATGTACTTATTGTTCTATTGTTTTCTTTGCTCCGTTGAAGGTGTTTTAAATATTCCAAATACTAAACAATATATGCACATATTAATGAAATATTATTAAAAAAATTTGGTTTTTTTTTTTTTTTTTTTGTGTTTTAGTTTTTTTTTATAAAACATAAGACGAAGGAATAACAACACGTACGTACGTTAATAATGAAATATCAATCGACTTAACTACACCGTTAATGTAATGTAATGCAATATAATGTATTTTATACCGAATTGTAGAAAAATAAATATTTTCACGTTGTTATTTGTATTCTTATAGAACGAACTCTGTATATATATATGTATGTGTATATACATATATATATATGCATATATATGTATATATATATATATATATCTATTGCTTATTGTAATCGTTGTATATATTGTTGTTGATCATACGCGTCAGCTAGCTCGTTATAAACTGAATGGTAAAAATATTTTTATGAATTCAAAAAATATTACTAACTGATGGAGTCTTTATTACTATATTACTTACTACAGTAGATATCGTTGAATATGGTACGATAAAAATGTTATTGCTTGAATAGTTAAGAGAGAGGCAGAGACAAAAGAGAGTTATTGCCAGTTATAGGTTGTACTTGTCATTCAAGTTTTTTTTTTTTTATTGGATAACCACTGCTACTACAGCTTAGACATTTAACAAACGTGTTTCTCTCCACAAAAAGAAAAGGAAAAAAAAAAAAACCGTTAACACAGTAACAATAGCTTATAAGTAAAAAAATCAACAATATTTCAAATACTGAGAAGCAATAAGTTCTCTCTTTCGTCCCAAGATAAAAACCTAGACGCAGAAGTAAATATATTTAATAAGACGACGAAACTAAGTGCGTGCAAATATAAATAAAATTTAATGAAAATATAGGTTATGTAAAGTGAAAACAACTATTTATAGCAGCGATTACCAATCTCTTGAACATCGTGTACCATTAATTTCATAATTCTATTTTCTGCCCGGTAGTAATTAAAATTTTTATTCATATCGTATTATTGTACGAATGTAAAAAAACAAAAAAACAAAAGTCACATAGATATCTTAAAATCGAAAGGATGCATTTAAAGTTGTAGTAAGCCAAAAATGAAGTTTGAGCAAGTAAGACACACACTTAATTATGAAGCCTAACAGAGTTTATTTGTTTATTTTGAATAATAACGATTGGCACATGTTGCTAAACAATGTTTGCAATGCGCTAACTGGAATAACTGCCTTTATGTGTGCATTCTTTAAAATGTTTAAAAAAAAAAAAAATCCCGAAACATTAGAAAATAAATTTTGTGATAGCTACACTTTCCATTCACTTTTTGTTCATTTTCCCCTTTCTATCTGAACACAATCGGAATATCTTTGATCGTGCCGATCTTTCAATTACTTCTACAATCTGTATGATATAATGCCGTCGTCATATCTA